>NC_142802.1:13489718-13514210 GCF_049724085.1 Artemia sp. Qi Xiang Cuo | reverse complement strand
TTAGACAGATTTTCAACCCATTTATTTGAATAGTTATCCAAATAAATTTTGGATTAATCAACTCCATTCATGATGGATTAATCCCATCCCTTCAAAGCACTATATTATTGCTGTTATTACAAATTGTTGCGAAATTTTGTCGAATATATAAATAGCAAGCCGAAATCTAGGTTTTTATAGAGATTAAATAAAAAAAAACAAGTTTCTTTTTTCAACTGAAAGTAAGGAGCAACGTCAAAACTTAAGACGAACAGATATTTTAATTATATGAAGGGGGCTTCCCCTTCTCAATATATCCCTCTTTACGCTAAAGTTTTTCTGAACTTTTAAAGAAGCTCATTATTCTAATTAAATGAGCTTATTATTGCAACCATTGTGTTTCAGGAGTTGTTCTTAAAGAAGCGGGACGAGAAGTCAAACTTTAGCGTAATTAGTGACGTGTTGAGAAGGGGGAAGCCCCCCTTATACAATTAATAATATCAGGTCGTTTTAAGTTTTGACTTCGCTCCTTAAATTCAGTTGACAAAACTTGTTTTTTTTAAATTTAATTTCGGATTTTTTTAAAATTATGGCGGGAAATCCGCCTCCGCCTCCATAGAAATCTTCTTCTCCCAACGGACAATCCCTCCATGGAAAGTTATTCCCACGTATAATACCAATCCCCCACCATGAACACTCCTCTCAGACAATTCCATTCTAGCTGAAAATTCTCCCCCCGAAAAATTTCTTTCGAACGGTTTTAGGTGAAAAATTTTTCTTACTGCACTTTCATTTGCAAAATACTTTCCGTTGAAAAGATTGTTTTTAAAATGATTCCGGAAATCCTCTCCTCCATGGAAAGGTTTTCCACAATTAACCCGCCCCCTAGTAGAAATTTGCTCCCGCAGAAAATTCCCTCTAGAAAGTTTATCTCGTGGAAAACTCCCCCAGGGCAAATTTCTCCCGTGAAAAATCCCTCCACCTACGGAAAGATACTCTAGACAACTTCAACCCGGAAAAATTTTTCCCCAGACAGTTTCCCTGAACGTCTCCACATGTAAAATTGAGTGGGCAAAGAGAAAGTAAGACAAATAAAAATAAATTCGTGTAGGAATTCTGGCAAATTCCCCCAGTGTCAAATTTCCCCTGTAAAGTTCACCCCGCGGAAACTTCCTTCCCTACAGAAAACTCTCCGCGGGAAATCCCCCAAGCAGAAAATTCACCCCTCCACCCAAAAAATGTATGCATACTTCCGAATGACAAATACTATATGTAAACAATTGGGCAAATTTATAACTTAAAGACCTTTCTCCATGGGCAGTGGGGGGTCATGTCGTCTCCAAAGGGATAGAATATTGGGGAAAAAGGACGATTTTGATGAAAAGTGGGGTGGAAGTGGGTCTAGTTGCCCTCGAATTTTTTTGGTCACTTAAAAAAGGCCCTAGAACTTTTAATTTCTGTTAGAATGAGCCCTTTTCCGATATTCAAGGATTAGGCTATTGGTTCGCTGCGATCACCCTTGGGGAAAAAAACAACAAATAAACACGCATCCGTGATCATAAGAAGGATTTTCGGATATGTTGAATCTGATGTTGAATTATGTTGAATTTTCACTAAGATCCCTTGACTTTTAGGGGGTGTTTTCTCCTTTTTTTTTAAATCAGGCAATTTTTCTATTGTTTTGATATGTCTATTGATATAAAAATTCTGCTTTTTAGAGCTTCGGTTACTATTGATCCATGTCGCTCTTTACTTAAAGTTCGGGTACTTGGGCATTATATAACCTTTTTAAAAAGTCAAGTTTGGGTTAATGCTAATAAAATAAAATAGGATGAATATATAATAGTTTATAAGCAAATTTGGGCTATATATTTCCACATTAGGGGGGGGGGGAGTAAAGCAGAGCATATATTAAATACGTAAGCTAACCTAGGTACCTTTTCCCCCACCCTAAACCATAAAAACAACAGTTTAAATATCGTATACGCAATGAAAACCACGCCTTGCATTGCATCACTCTGTAGCGGTCTCTTGAATGAGCGGTTTTTTCGTGACTGGTTTCCTTGTAAATGCCCATATAGTGCCCAAGTATTAAAGTTCGTTACCACGAACCGTTTGAAAAACCAAACAGATTTGAAATATCCTTTTCTTAATATTTGAATTAAAATTGAAAATTAGAATCGAAATTCTTAATCAAAAATCATTGATCGAAATTCTTAATTTCAATTAAATTCTAAAATTGAACAATTAGAATCGAAAAGATTTGAAACAACGATTTGAAAGAGACTGTCAATTAAAACTGAACAACATTTTCTTAAAACTTTTTTCACAAATGAGGTTTTTTTTAAAAAAAAAGTAAAAAGCGGCATGAGCAGCAATAAAGTCAAAAATATTTCAAGGCTTAAACGACCGCAGATCAATATCAATAGACAAATGAAATCTAAAATCAACAGAAATTACAATAAATAATCAAGTTTAACTGAAAACGAGCAGAAATTACTACAAAGAGGAGTAAGGGCTAACACCCTCTGTGCTTTAGAGACACCAGAACGTAATTTACAATTTACTGAAAACAAAATACATTTTAAACGTTTTCTCTATTATAAGTAGTAAATCCCATATTATTGTCATTTTCAGGAGCCAATATCAATATATACTAAACTGTCGATCCATATTCAGTTGTTCTTTTCAGCAATCCTGGTTATTATGGTGATATTTTTTCAAGTCATCAGAAATAAAAAGACGTGGGTCAAACTATAAATTGTTTTCAGTAAAGTAAAGTAAATTCTTGTCTTTAGAGAGCACAGGGGGCGTCGGCCATACTCCTTTTTGTGCTAGTCTCTGCTTGTAGTAAGTTTGAGTTGGTCATTTTAGTTTCGTTTTGGATATTATTTACTTATTGATAGTGATTTATTACCGTTTTTCCCTTGGAATAATATTTAACTTTGATTTAACTCATCTTTGGTTAAATGTCACTCTTTACTTTTCTTTTGAAAACTCCCTCTGTGGAAAAAGTTTTTCAAAATTACTGAGGCAAAAGTGGTCAAAAGAATCTTTTCGGCTTAGGTTTTCTTTCAAGGTTTCTTAGAAGATGAACGATTCTTGGACATACTTTAGAGGCCATAAACTCTGATCTAAAATTGGTACACCCCGCTTACTAAGTCCTCTTAATAAATAATTCACAAATAATGCCAATATGGCTTGATCGTTTATTTTGAGACCTCCTAGCGGCGTTGCAAAATCTCGTTAAATCAAACCCTATAAGTTTTTCTCAGAAGATGGCAAATTCCTAGACAAACGTTTGCGGCAAGGAAATTCAACCTCTTTGTATTCTCCCTTTTACAATATGCTGAAAAGTTTATTCATCGTTTTCCTTAGCATATAAAACTTGTAAACTACTATTTACACATGTTCAAAATTTCAAATAAGCATTAAAGTAGGGATTAAAACAAAAAGAATAAGGCAGCCTTGTGACCTATGTCCTTGGAATTTCAATTTTTTTGAATTTTTGCAGATTATTATTTTTTTTTCAAATCGAGTTCTCTTTCCTCCGAAATGTTAGCTTCCCAAAATAAAATCCCATAGACGTGTGTACAAGTTACAAGCTATTGAACAGATACACTATGTTAGTTTGTTTCAACCAGGAGGGGGGGGGGGGGTAAAGGAAAACTGTTAAGAGGGCCAAGACAGGGAATAACATTATTTATATTGTTACTGATACAAAACATTGCAAAGTTAAACTATCTATGGCAGATACACTGCAAATAATCGTCTCTATTTTACCATGGTCAAAGCTTTTGGTTTGGTAAGTAGGAAGCTATCAGGAGGTACTGATTACACTGCATACTGCCATCTACAATTGAGTCTAACGCCAAGCTAACATAATTTATTCACGAATTATTGATCGAGTCTAATGGGGTCAAGGTCAATTGATTTGTTGTTGTTCGTCTAGGTGTAATGACTCCAGGGCAAAGTTTGCACATGCGCATTGACGAGAAGAGATGTACTGATCTAGAACAAGAGGGGGAAGTGGATTTCTGAGAAATTGATTTACATAATCGGTGGGGGAATGTATTGATCCACTAACAGGAACAGGAAGTACGTGTCTCTTTCTAAGCCAATCAGGGAAGTTATGTAAGGTTTCCCATTACATCAGAATTCGCCCTTGAGATTTTGTATATAACGGACATGCGGTTAAATTATCATAAAGTTTTAAGACACCATGGAACAAGCATCTGTTATTATTGATTTTGAAACTCTGACTACAGCGATTTATAATGTGAGTTCAGTTTGGTAAATTTTCCTAGTTTATTTAAAAATAAAATCATTTTACATAGTCACCCCTCCAGTAAATTCAAATTCAGGGGGTACCCCCCTCACAATAGAAACTCCACTATGTGATTTTTATACTCGATAGAAAGCGGAAAATACGCTCTTTTTTACCATGTAAACCTCCTCCCCCTTCTGTTGTCGACGTGATTTCTTCCAATGGAAATAACTATGTTTTTTTAACTCTCTTTTTGACAGCCTACTTCCGTCAACTCTTAATATACTGGCCCCCATATAAAGCTAAACCATTATGATTTAAATAGGGAATAATCATTGACACCCCCCAATTGCACTTCCTGCTTGTTAATTCATATTAATTACGTTAGCGGTTCAACCAAAGGTTTCACTGAAAAAGGATACTTTTTGATCAAATTAACGACATAGCTTCTTCATCGCAAATTTTACTTTTGCTTTACTGAAAAGGGAGCGGGGCTTTCTTCTATAAAAAGAGGGGGAGGGGGGGATTGTTAAGAGGGGATGGGTGTTAGTTTCATGTAGTATTCATTTTCCATTTTGAGTACTCAGTGTTTATATGGGGGGGGGGGAGGGGCAATGCCTCGCTTTTAACACCTTTGTTGTAAGGTGAAAACAAACTGTTTCTACACGTGAAAAGTAAGAGGGGTGGGTTTAAGAAAAAAATACGTAGCTTTATTATGCGTAAATTGAATAGCATTTTTAACCTATGATCGCAAATTTTAAGCCTATAAGCTCTGCGTTAACAATCTTTTTTATCTTATTTAAAGCCTATAGACTGGAACATTTAGATTTGCTTCAAAATTGTAAAAATAGAAACATTGATTTCTATCCTAAGGCTACAGACTACTGTTTGTCAAGATTTATTTTTTCACAAGTTGTACAATAAAAACGTTTGATTTCTCAGCCTAGTATATTTCTTGCAAATTTTTACTTTTTGCTCTACTGAAAAGGGGGGAGGGGGCTTCTTTGAATGGGATGAATATACCCGTGATCTATTAAATGAAATTGATAATAAGAAGGAGACCACTAACATCACCAAGGAAAGTAAAGATATTGTGTTATAGATTTCAGCAATACAGTTTCATATATTTATTATTTTCTTAGGCTTAAGGGTCGAGGTTTGAGAATTTTAAGAGACTATTTTCCCTATTTTAATATATTTATTCAAATGACTACTGACTCAATATGGGTACAATCTGATAACCAAAATTCAGTATTTGTTATCTACTAGAAATTCACAGAAAATGGACGCCGTCCCTCCTACTGGTAAAGGTTAGGTTAGATAATTTTCAGACAGGACAATATAAATGAGAAAAACATGAAATGGGTTATAAAAGAATAAAATAAAAAAACAATAACACACGCAATTTAAGGGAAAATGAACGCCCTTCCTCTTACTAGTAAAGGTTAGGTTAGATCGTTTTCAGACAGAACAATGTAAATGAGAAAAACATGAAATGGGTTATAAAAGAATAAAATAAAAACAATAACACACGCAATTAAAAGGAAAATGGACAACCTTCCTCTTACTGGTAAAGATTAGGTTAGATCGTTTTCAGACAGAACAATGCAAACGGGAAAAAAAATGAAATGGGTTATAAAACAATAAAATAAAAAAATAATAACACACACAATTTAAGGGAAAATGAGAGGAGAGGACTTCAGGGGAGGAGGGAGTGTCTTTGAGGGATGGAGGACAGTTTTTTGTCAACAACTCAACATCCACTTTTTTATCCGATGGATCGTTTTCAGACTGGACAATGCAAATGGGAAAAACAAGAAACAGGTTATAAAAGAATAAAAAAAACAATAACACGCACAATTTAAGGGAAAATGAGAGGAGAGGACTCCAGGGGAGGAGGGAGTGTCTTTGAGGGACGGACGGACAGTTTTTGATCAACAGCTCAACATTAACTTCTTTCCGCTGGATAGTTTTCAGACTGAACTATGCAAATGATGAAAAACATGAAATGGGTTATAAAAGAATAAAATAAAAAACAATAACACGCGCAATTTAAGGGAAAATGAGAGGAGAGGACTCCAGGGGAGAAGGGAGTGTATTTGAGGGATGGGGGACAGTTTTTTCATCAACAGCTCAACATTAACTTTTTTTTCCACTGGATCGTTTTCAGCCTGGACAATTCAAATGTGAAAAACATGAAATGGGTTATAAAAGAATAAAATAAAAACAATAACACGTGCAATTTAAAGGAAAATGAGAGGAGAGGACTCCAGGGGAGGAGGGAGTGTCTTTGAGGGACGGAAGACAGTTTTTTGGTCAACAGCTCAACATTAACATTTTTCCGCTGTTATATTTATAATTTTTTTTGTTGCGCAAAGCAGTAGTTTTTAAGTGTAGATTTAATGTTATCCAGCCTCCTTAAGTGAAAATGAATTATTCCAAAGAAAGTGAGCTGTATTTGTTAGAGTGTCAGAAACATTACATATTTACTTAATTTAAGCCCTTTTTTTCAGCTATAATAATGTTGGGTATGATTGACACAAAATATATTGGTCTGAAATATTTCTCAGCTGGCATTATTTTCGAGGCAACTTTCTTACTACTAGACGATCAACGGCGTGAAGTTCATAGCTATAAATGGAACGTCAGATACAATATGTACAAGTACGAGAAAAACAGATGGAGTCCAACACTAAATTTTATAAATCGTTAACGGCTTTTACGTTAATACCATAAGACCACGTAATGAAAATGGCCATCAAATAAAACATGTACAGGAGGAAATTCAGGAAATATGTAGTTTTTTCGGTGTGCAAGCTGTATATGTTAAGGGAAACGTGCCAAGTGATAAACTCTTACTAGAAAAATGTGATAAAGACATAACATTATTCAATTTAGAAGACTTCAAATGTGAGAAATACCTGCATTCATTAAATGATCCGGAAGATGAAGTTAGATATTTCGCTCAATGGGTGCCGGAAAAGATTCCTGACATGGAAAAATGCATCAGATATCCAAAGACCTAAACTCATGTTCTTCCTCATATCAAATGGATTAAGCTATTTGTTTTAAAAAATATGTCAATATGTATTTTTTCAAAATGTTTTTAATATGTTTAAGCAATAAACATCTTAAGCCTCAGCCGTCTTTATTCCTTAGAATAGTTCATCGCCATGAAAATTATACTTTCAGATTCAGCATGCCAGGGAACACAAATTCAAGTTCACATGATGGAGAAACCTAAATGGTCATCCCTAAAAAGGTAAGTTAACCCTAAAAGGTTAAAGAATTTTTCTGAAATCACACTTTCAGATTCAGCATGTCAGCGAACACACTTTCAGGTTCAGCATGTTGGAGAACCCTAAAAGGTCAACCCTAAAAGGTAAGTTAACTCTAAAAGGTTAAAGAATTTCTATTACATTACTCTTTCATATTCAGCATGTCAGGGAACACACTTTCAAGTTCAGCATGTTGAAGAACCCTAAATGGTCATCCCTTAAAAAGGTAAGTTAACCCTAAAAGGTTAAAGAATTTTTCTGAAATCACACTTTCAGATTCAGCAAGTCAGGGAACACAGTTTCAGGTTCAGCATGTAGGAGAACCCTAAATGGTCATCCCTAAAAAGGTAAGTTAACCCTAAAAGGTTAAAGAATTTCTCGGAAATTACACTTTCAGATTCAGCAGGTCAGGGAACACACTTTCTGGTTCAGCATGTTGGAGAACTCTAAATGATCATCCCTAAAAAGGTAAGTTAACCCTAAATGGTTAAAGAATTTCTCTGAAATTATATTTTCAGATCCAGCATGCCAGAGAAGTCATACATTACTTTTTCAACTTCTTTCATATCCCAACACCAAATTTTCACAATGAAAAACAAATGTTTTACAGATCAATTCTAATTTTTTTCCTGAGAAAATAAAAAGGTTCCGAGTTTTCTCAAAGCGATGAAAAATTTATAGTTCTGTTCCAAATTTTTCGTAGAAGATAGAAAAAAGTTATACTTTGACCGTGAATATTCACAATGAAGAAAAGGAGCTCCCCCTTAATTCGGAGTTTTCTGGAAGAAGTGCAAAATGTTCAAGTTCTCTTCTGAATTTTCTTAAAGAAGAGAAAAAGTTAGCTCCATTCTGAAATTTACCCAAGAAAATGAAAAAAAGCTTCGACTTCAGTTCTTAATTTCTCAAAGACATAAAAATTTAAAGTTCTGTTCAAAATGTTTTCATACAACATAGAAAAAATCAAACTATGATTGTGAACATTTTGCATGAAGATAAAAAAGCTTCAAATTAATTCTAAAATTTCTCAATGAAGTGAAGAAAATTTCAAGTTCTGTTTTGAATTTTCTCAATGAAAAAGAAATTAGTTACAGATCAATTCTAATTTTTTTCATGACATATAAAAGGTTACACTTCAGTTCTGGTTTTTCTCATAGTGATGGAAAAATTTAAAGACATGTTCTAAATGTTTCCATAGAAGATAAAAAAGGTTATACCTTAATTGTGAATATTTTCAATGAAGATAAAAAGCTCCACTTTAATTCTAAATTTTCTCAATGAAGTGAAGAAAAATTCAAGTTGTTTTCTGAATTTTCTCAATTAAAAAGGAATAAGTTACAGATCAGTTCTAATTTTTCCTAAGAAAATAAAAACTCCCACTTCAGTTCTGATTCTTCTCAAAGACATAAGAAATTTAAAGTTCTGTTCAAATTTTTCTCTAGAAGAAAGGACAAGCTATACTATGTTTGTGATTATTTTCCAATGGAGATAAAAAGTTTCATTTTAATTCTAAATTTTATTAGATTCAGTTCCGATTTTTCTCAGAGATGAAAAAATTTAAAGTTCTCTTCTGAATGTTTTCACTGAGAAGAGAAAAGGTTCCACTTTAATTCTGAGTTTTCACAGTGAAGTGAAGAAACGTTCAAGTTCTCTTCTGAATTTTCTCAAAGAAAAGAAGAAAGTTATAGTTCAATTCTAATTTTTTCCAAGAAAATAAAAATCTCCGACTTTTTAATAAACATTCTAAACGTTCGACTTGCTAACGTATCCTAAAAATAATTGAAACATAAGATAGTAATGCATAAAATACTTTTATTGAAATAACAACATGTAGAATATTAACATAAAAATATGTTACAGACATTATTATACATTATTAACACCATTGAACAATATTGATCATTCTGAATCTGTTCAATAAAATAATTTATCATGTTTTCTCTTGATACTTGAAAATTACTCGCTTCTCTTAGTTCATAACCACTTGAATAATCATTCATCCAATTTGAGTCATATACAATTTTTACTGGGATGTGACCTACTGATTCAATACACGTTTCATTCTTGGTATTATTTGATTCTTTGACTATATGAACAACAGTAGTAATAATGCTCACTTGTGCTTCATTTTCCAATCAATTTATCATTATATTCATTAGTGATATTGTCTGCCAATGCTCTTTTTATTTTTCCGGCAATTTCACTGACTATTATCACATTATTTTGACAGAGGTAACAGTTCTGGGATGTTGACAAGACATGGTTTATGATATTAGCAGAAGAGTAGGCATGTCTTCTTTGATCTTCCGATGAATGCTAGTACCTAAAAGCTAACGGTGCGGTTTAACATTTGGTAACCTGTTACCGCAAGCGCTAGCAAGAAGATACCCCTCTTCATTAACTATTATTCTTATGTTGGCATTCTCTTTGAGGACAATCATCTACGGAGATCTCAATCTCGCATATCCACCCGCATAAAAGTTGAATTTTTTTGGTACACCAAAGAAATTTAATTTCTTACTGTCATGACAACGCACGCATATGTTTCCGATAGTGCTACCACTTGTACTTGTTTCATAGTTCAAATACTTCTCCATGTCAGCATTCAATGCTACAATAACACTATCATGTGAACAAATTTTCTTTGAATAATTCATTTTCACTTCTTTAAAGATATGAGTTATGTGTTTATCCCTCCAATGGGAAAAATTACTGATTTAATGCACGCAATAAACTAGAGTCTCGATAACCTACCATGGAGTACCACTGGGAAAGCCGCTTCCAATGTAAGAGCAAACATAGAGTACGTTTGCTACAGCCACAAGGATGCATAGTGAGAGAGAAATACAAAATCGACATAGATAATTAATAAAAAAGCTCTAATCAGGCATAATCATTCTTTTGGCAAAAAATACAATGTTTCGAATGAACCCTATCGCAATATTCGAGGACCACTGGGTCAATTCTATAACGACCCTTATGGTTCAGGCGTCGTTCTTAAGGAATTGATGTAGAATTCGAACTTTAGTGCAAAGAGCTAGGTGTTGAGGAGGGGACAATAGATATAGATGACAGTACACAATTCAAACCTGAAATTGGGCTCTCAGATATGCTGGTGCACGCACGGAAACATCAAAACCATAGGGTTCTCCGACATGTTGACTTTGAAAGTGTAATTTCGGTGAAAGCGTGTTCACCGACACGTTGACTCTGTTTTCGAACCTGAAATTGTGTTCTCAGACATGCTGAACCTGAAAGTGAACTAAGTTAGGTTAGGTTAGCTAGTAAACATTTCTCCATGTTTAAATTAGGTTAGGTTAGGTTGGCTTATCATGAGTGCTCATGATAAGCTAACCTATTTATTGCGTGCATTAAATCAGTAATTTTTTCCCATTGGAGGGATAAACACATAACTCATATCTTTAAAGAAGTGAAAATGAATTATTCGAAGAAAATTTGTTCACATGATAGTGTTATTGTAGCATTGAATGCTGACATGGAGAAGTATTTGAACTATGAAACAAGTACAAGTGGTAGCACTATCGGAAACATATGTGTGCGTTGTCATGACAGTAAGAAATTAAATTTCTTTGGAGTACCAAAAAAATTCAACTTTTATGCGGGTGGATATGCGAGATTGAGATCTCCGGAGATGATTGCACTCAAAGAGAATGCCAATATAAAAATAGTAGTTGATGAAAAGGGGTATCTTCTTGCTAGCGCTTGTGGTAACATGTTACAAAATGTTAAACCCTATCGTCAGCTTTTGGGTATTAGTATTTATCGGAGGGTCAAAAGAAGAAAGGCCTACTCTTCGACTAATATCATAAACAATGTCTTGTCAACGTCCCAGAACTGTTACCTCTGTCAAAATAATGTGATAATAATCAGTGAAATTGCCGGAAAAATAAAAAGAGCATTGGCAGACAATATCACTGATGAATATAATGATAAATTGATTCGAAAATGAAGCACAAGTGAGAATTATTACTACTGTTGATCATATAGCCAATGAATAAATAATACCAAGGATGAAACGTGTATTGAATCAGTAGGTGACATCCTAGTAAAAATTGTATATGACTCAAAATGGATGAATGATTATTCATGTTCTTATGAACTAAGAGAAGCGAGTAACTTTCAAGTATCAAGAGAGAACATGATAAATTATTTTATTGAACAGATATAGAATGTTCAATGTTGTTCAATGGTGTTAATTATGTATAATATTGTCTGTAACATATTTTTATGTTAATATTCTACATGTTGTTACTTCAATAAAAATATTTATGCATTACTGTGTTATATTTCTATTATTTTAGGAAACGTTAGCATGTCGAACGTTTAGAATGTTTATTAAAAAGTCTGAGATTTTTATTTTCTTTGGAAAAAATTAGAATTGAACTATAACTTTTTTCTTTTCTTTGAGAAAATTCAGAAGAGAACTTGAACGTTTCTTCACTTCGCTGTGAAAACTCAGAATTAAAGTGGAACCTTTTCTCTTCTCAGGGAAAACATTCAGAAGAGAACTTTAAATTTTTTCATCTCTGAGAAAAATTGGAACTGAGTTTAATAAAATTTAGAATTCAAATGAAACTTTTTATCTTCATTGGAAATAAATCAAAAACATAGTATAGCTTTTCCTATCTTCTAGAGGAAAATTTGAACAGAACTTAAAATTTTGTATGTCTGAGAAGAATCAGAACTGAAGTGGAAGCTTTCTATTTTCTTGGAAAAATTAGAATTGATCTTTAACTAATTCCTTTTTAATTTAGAAAATTCAGAAGACAACTTGAACTTTTCTTCACTTCGTTAAAAAAAATTAGAATTAAAGTGGGGCTTTTTATCTTCATTGAAAATATTCACAATTAAGGTATAACTTTTTCTATCTTCTATGGAAAAATCTAGAACATACATTTAAATGTTTTCATATCTTCGACAAAAAGCAGAACTGAAGTGTAACCTTTTGTATTTTATGGAAAAAATTAGAATTGATCTGTAACTAATTTCTTTTTCATTGAGAAAATTTAAAAGAGAACTTGAATTTTTCTTCACTTCATTGAGAAATTTTAGAATTAATGTGAAGCTTTTTTATCTTCATGGAAAATATTCACAATCATAGTATGATTTTTCCTATCTTCTATGGAAAAATTCCGAACAGAACTTTAAATTTTTTATGTCTTTGAGAAATTAAGAACTGAAGTGGAACCTTTTTTTCATTTTCTTGGGTAAATTTCAGAATTGAGTTAACTTTTTCTCTTCTTTAAGAAAATTCAGAACAGAACTTGAAAATTTTGCACTTCTTCCAGAAAACTCAGAACTAAAGTGGAGCTTTATGTCTGTTCTTCAATTCATTGAGAAAATTTAGCTTTTTTTTCATTTCCTTGGGTAAATTTCAGAATTGAGCTAGCTATTTCTCTCCTTTAAGAAAATTCAGAAGAGAACTTGAAAATTTTGCATTTCTTTCAGAAAACTCAGAACTAAAGTGGAGCTCCATATCTTCGTGGTGAATATTTACGGTCAAAGTATAACTTTTTTCTATCTTCAACGAGAAATTTGGAACAGAACTATAAAAGTTTCATCGCTATGAGAAAACTCGGAACCTTTTTATTTTCTCAGGAAAAAAATTAGAATTGATTTGTAACACATTTATTTTCACTGTGAAAATTTGGTGTTGGAATATAAAAGAAGTTGAAAAGTAACGTATGACTTCTCTGGCATGCTGGATCTGAAAATGTAATTTCAGAGAAATTCTTTAACCATTTAGGGTTAACTTACCTTTTTAGGGATGAACATTTAGGGTTATCCAACATGCTGAACCTGAAAGTGTGTTCCCTGGCATGCTGAATCTGAAAGTGTAATTTCATAGAAATTCTTTATTCTTTTAGGGTTAACTTACCTTTTTAGGGATGACCTTTTAGGGTTATCCAACATGCTGAACCTGAAAGTGTGTTTCCTGACAGGCTGAATCTGAAAGTGTGATTTCAGAAAAATTCTTTAACCTTTTAGGGTTAACTTACCTTTTTAGGGATTACCATTTAGGGTTCTCCAACATGCTGAACTTGAAAGTGTGTTCCCTGACATGCTGAATCTGAAAGAGTAATTTTGTAGACATTCTTTAACCTTTTAGAGTTAACTTGCCGTTTTAGGGTTGAGCTTTTAGGCTTCTCCAACATGCTAAACCTGAAAGTGTTTTCCCTGACATGCTGAATCTGAAAGTGTGATTTCAGAAAAATTCTTTAACCTTTTAGGGTTAACTTACCTTTTTAGGGATGACCATTTAGGGCTCTCGATCATGTTGAACATGAAAGTGTGTTCCCTGGCATGCTGAATCTGAAAGTATAATTTTCATGGCGATGAACTATTCTAAGGAATAAGGACGGCTGAGGCTTAAGATGTTTATTACTTTAACATATTAAAAAAATTTAGAAAAAATACATATTGACATATTTAAAAAAAAATAGCTTAATCCATTTGATATGAGGAGGAGCAGGAGTTTAGGTCTTTGGATATCTGATACATTTTTCCATGTCAGGTATCTTTTCCGGCACCCATTGAGCGAAATATCTAACTTCATCTTCTGGATCATATACCGAATGCAGGTATTCCTCACATTGAAGTCTTCTAAATTGAATAATGCTATGTCTTTATCACGTTTTTCTAGTAAGAGTTTATCAGTTGGCACGTTTCCCTTTGACATATACAGCTTGCACACCGAAAAAACTGTATATTTCCTGAATTTCCTCTTGCACATGTTTTATTTCATGGCCATTTTCATTACGTGGTCTTATCGTTTTAACGTAAAAGCCGTTTCGATTTATAAAATCTAGTATTGGACTCCATCTGTTTTTCTCGTACTTATACATATTGTACCTGACGTTCCATTTATAACTATGAATTTCACGCCGTTGCTCGTCTAGGAGAAAGAAAGCTGCTTCAAAAATAATGCCAGTTGAGGAATATTTCAGACCAATATATTCTGTGTCAATCACACCAAACATTATTATAGCTGAAAAAAGGGCTTAAATTAAATAAATATGTAATGTTTCTGACACTCTAACAAATACAGCTTACTTTCTTTGGAATAATTCATTTTCACTTAAGGAGGCTGGATAACATTAAATATACACTTAAAAAATACTGCTCTGCGAAACAAAAAATCCTAAATATAACAGCGGAAAAAAACTTTAATGTTGAGCTGTTGACCAAAAAACTGTCTTCCGTCCCTCAAATACACTCCCTCCTCCCCTGGAGTCCTCACCTCTCATTTTCCTTAAATTGCGCGTGTTATTGTTTTTTATTTTATTATTTTATAACCCATTTCATGTTTTTTCCATTTGTATTGTCCAGTCTGAAAACGATCCAGCGGGAAAAAAAGTTAATTGTTGAGCTGTTGACCAAAAAACTGTCCTCCATCCCTCAAAGACACTCCCTCCTCCCCTGGAGTCCTCTCCTCTCATTTTCCCTTAAATTGCGCGTGTTATTGTTTTTTATCTTATTCTTTTATAACCCATTTCATATTTTTCACCATTTGCATCGTTCAGTCTGAAAACGATCCATCGGAAGAAAGTTAATGTTGAGCTGTTGATTAAAAACTGTCCTTCATCCCTCAAATACGCACTCTCCTCTCCCCTGGAGTCCTATCCTCTCATTTTCCCTTAAATTGCGCGTGTTATTGTTTTTTATTTTATTCTTTTATAAACCATTTCATTTTTTTCATCATTTGCATTTTTCAGTCTGAAAACGATCCAGCGTAAAGAAGTTAAGGTTGAGCTGTTGATTAAAAACTGTCCGTCCGTCCCTCAAAGACACTCCCTCCTCCCCTGGAGTCCTCTCCTCTCATTTACCCTTAAATTGTGCGTGTTATTGTTTTTTTTTATTTTATTCGTTTATAACCTGTTTCTTGTTTTTCCCATTTACATTGTCCAGTCTGAAAACGATCCATCGGAAAAAAAAAGTTAATTTTGAGTTGTTGACAAAAAACTGTCCTACATCCCTCAAAGACACTCCCTCCTACCCTGGAGTCCTCTCCTCTCATTTCCCCTTAAATTGTGTGTGTCATTGTTTTTTTTATTTTATTCTTTTATAACCAGTTTCATGTTTTTCCCATTTGCATTGTCAAGTTTGAAAATGATCTAACCTACCCTATACTATTAAGAAGGAGGACGTCCATTTTCCCTTAAATTGCGTGTGTTATTGTTTTTATTTTATTCTTTTATAACCCATTTCATGTTTTTCTCATTTATATTGTCCTGTCTGAAAATGATCTAACCTAACCTTTACCAGTAGGAGGGACGGCGGCCATTTTCCGTGAAGTTTCTAGTAGATAAGAAATGCTGAATTTTGGTTATCAGATTGTACCCATATTGAGTCATTAGTCATCTGAATAAATATATTAAAATAAGAAAAATAGTCTCTTAAAATTTTCAAAGCTCGACCCTTAAGCCTAAGAAAATAATAAATATATGAAACTTTATTTCTGAAATCTATGACACAATGTCTTTAATTTCCTTGGTGATATTAGTGGTCTCCTTCTTATTCTCAATGTCATTTAATAGATCACGGGTATATTCATCCCATTCAAAGAAGCCCCCTCCCCCCTTTTCAGTAAAGCAAATGGTAAAAATTTGCAAGAAATATATTAGAAATCTATTTTTACCATTTAGAAAAAATTTAAATGTTCCAGTCTATAGGCTTTAAATAAGACAAAAAAGATTGTTAACAAACAGCTTATAGGCCTAAAATTTGCGATCATAGGTTAAAAATGCTATTCAATTTACGCATAATAAAGCTATGTATCTTTTTCTTAAGCCCGCTCCTCTTACTTTTCACGTGAAGAAACAGTTTCTTTCCACCTTAAAACGAAGGTGTTAGAAGCGGACATTGCCCCCTCCCCCCATATAAACACTGAGTACTCAAAATGGAAAAATGAAAACTGCATGAAACTAACACCCATCCCCTCTTAACAACCCCCCTCTTTTTATAGAAGAAAGCCCCTCTCCCTTTTCAGTAAAGCAAAAGTAAAATTTGCGATGAAGAAGCTATGTCGTTAATTTGATCAAAAAGTATCCTTTTTCAGTGAAACCTTTGATTAAACCGCTAACGTAATTCAAGTGAATTAACAAGCAGGATGTGCAATTGCGGGGTGTCAATAATTATTCCATATTTAAATCTTCTTGGTTTAGCGTTATAAGGGGGTCAGTATATTAAGAGTTGACGGAAGTTGGCTGTCAAAAAGAGAGTTAAAAAAACATAGTTATTTCCATTGGAAAGAATTAAAGTCGTAAACAGAGGGGGGAGGGGGTGGTTTATATGGTAAAAATAGCGTATTTTACGCTTTCTATTGACTATAAACATCATATAGTGGAGTTTGTATTGTGAGGGGGGGGGGTACCCCCTGAATTTGAATTTACTGGAGGGGTGACTTTGTAAAATGATTTTATTTGGAAATAAACTAGGAAAATTTACTAAACTGAACTCAAATTATAAATCGCTGTAGCCAGAGTTTCCAAATCAATAATATCAGATGCTTGTTCCATGGTGTCTTAAAACTTTATGATAATTTAACCGCATGTCCGTTATATACAAACTCTCAAGGGCAAATTCTGATGTAATGGTGAAACCTTACATAACTTCCCTGATTGGCTTAGAAAAAGACACGTACTTCCTGTTCCCGTTTCTGGATCAATTCATTCCCCCACTGATTATGTAAATCAATTTCTCAGAAATCCACTTCCCCCTCTTGTTCTAGATCAGTACATCTCTTCCCGTCAATGCGCATGTGCAAACTTCCCCCTGGAGTCATTACACCTAGACGAACAACAACAAATCAATTGACCTTGACACCATTAGACTCGATCAATAATTCGTGAATAAATTATGTTAGCTTGGCGTTAGACTCAGTTTTAGATGGCAGCACTCAGTGTAATCAGTACCTCCTGATAGCTTCTTACTTTGGTAGTCTCCCAGAAAGTTTCCAAGTTCTTTGAATAGCCCCCCTCTTCCCAAGCAAAGTCTTTGTTTATCTGTAATATTAAATAAAACAATTTAGGGAAAATTCGAACATATTAAAAGTCTTAAAGGCTAAACTTTAAAAGCATAACTTAAGGGGTAAAGACTAAAACTTAAAGGCTAAAACCAAATACTTTAAAAATGCTAAAAAAATTACTCTACAGCTCGGCGTGCCCTTCTAGTCTTTGCTGACAGTGTGAACGGATTCTTGATGTTTTCTAATCTTGCAGGTAATTCATCTTCAGAAATTGAATAGCAAACTTGGCCATCGCAGCAATTCATATGACTTGAGCTAGTTATAGAAGGTAATCCCCGAACTGACTTGCCACCGATGCAAGACAGAGAAGAAGCTTGAAAAATGAATACCTGTACCATCAAAAGGAGAACAGTAAGCTTTTTCTGCATCTGAAAGTGAGGTTATATCAGGAACAAAAAAAGAACTGTGGTTCAAGTATTTTCAGTTCAGAAATTTCTGAGACACTACGCTCTATAACAATTTATTGTGTTCTGATAAACTACAACTCCTTAAAGACATCCTTATTTAATCTTTTAAACCAAGGAAGGACTAACCCCCTCCCTCCCGTTCAATGACCTCAATATTGGGTCCCTTCAAAGGTTAATAATTTGAACAAGGAAATTCTTCCTTGATCCAAGCTTCCCTTTGAACAAGGCAAGCTTGGAAATTCTATAGAAAAGCGTTAGTAGATTTTTGTTTCGAAACAGTGCAAAAACTTTAAATACGTGAAATTTAGTTCAAGTATTATTTTAAGAAATAATCTACAGGATGCCCCCCTTTCCGAATATACTTTCGAACCCAAAATACTTTTATTGATGAATGCATTAATTAAAACTATTTATCTTATTGTAATTAAAAACTATTTATCTAGAACTAGCAGCAATATTAAAGAATTTTTACTAATTAAATTGTAAAAATTTAAGCCTTGAGAAGGTTTTACTGAAAGTTCGTGATTTTGGTGTAAGTGGAAAACAATTTTGTACAAAACCTGCATACTCCAAACTTTGGTATTTTTTTCCCTTGCCGCCAAATTTGTTGTAATGTCAGTACAAATAAGGTCAGTTATTCGGTGAGTGAGTTGGATACGAAATTGGATACAAAGTCAGGTTAGTAACTTTCTAATTTTGTTACCAAAAAATTTCAGGGTACCTAAAATCAGTGATTAGCTAAAAGGTAATTAGTGGCTAATATTGGCTAATCGGTGAGTAGCTAAAATTAGCTAAAAGCTAATTCTGGTGCTTAAGACTTAAAAGTAATGCGTGTGACATGCTAGACGAAGTCATTGATAAATATAGACGAAGTCATTAATAAAGATAGTCATTCAAAATAAAACTCAGGCCAAATATTTGTCCATATGTCCTGTCGAACCCCCCTCCCAATTCAAAACCAAAAATCGCTTGACACAGAATGTTTGTTAAGCCCCTTTGTCCTTCATTATTAGTCATCACAACTTTTTATTGTCACGATTCTCCCAAACACAGATTTAGCTGTCCATCACTTTCGTTTATGATTCGTTGTGATGCTTGGTGGTGCATGTCTTGTAACCATTTATTTCGCTGTGCTTGATTTTAGTTAACTCTGACATTTTCTGACAACTTTTGCTTTAGCTGTTCAGATTCATTCATCATCTTGTATAATTTTGTACGACATTGTGATTTGATTTGTCTTTTAATCGTAGATTTAGTTGTGCAACATTTCCGTTTCCGATTCAGTGTGATTCTCACTGTAACTTGTTCCCTGCCATTCGTCATTTCGTATAATTTTTCATGTGTCACAGATGTCAAAAACGATACGATCACCTTTGGGAAAAAAATGATGCAAGTTGCTATTTAAATATGTATGCATAAAATCTCCTTAACATGAAAAATGTTAATGAGGTTTTTATGGGGTGGCCGTGTGAGCTTTAGAAGGGGTTCGTTTGATTGGAAATGTATAATTCTAGTTTCCTTTTAAGAGTCAAAAGGGATGGGGATTAACTAGCTCCCCTCCCTGACATCCTATTCTCCAGAAGCGAATTGAATTGAAATTGTGAGATAGCCATTTTGTTAGTTATAGTCCAAAAATCATATAGCAATGTCTATATGGTGGACACAACCCCCCACAGCCAAGGGGCATGGGTTATAACGTATGCCCCATGGCATATAATGTTCTTATGGAACGGGTGGTCTTATAAACTTTAGATCGGATGGATCTCATTTGATTGGAAGTAAGAAGTCTTAGTGCCCTTTTTAAGAGTTAAAAGTGAATGGAGGGCAATGACCCCCCCCCCTCCGAAGCCTATCATTCCCCAAAAGATCCAATCAAAATTTTAAGAAAGCTAATTTTTTCAGTATTGTTGAAAGGTCCATTAATTATATCTTAGCGGATGGCAACCTCACCACAGTCCTCAGGTCAAGGGCTGTAAGTTAGGCACAATTTGTTTATTGTTTACATATAGCATATGTTATTGAAAAAGGTATACTTGTTTGAGTTTTACTTTCCAAGAAGACAAGGGCATTCAGGTGAGCCTTTCAGAGAATGTTGACAGGAGTGTTGAACTAAATCAAAAGACGTTTGATGCATAAGGATTATCAAAAGGGCCTAACTGAGGAATAACATAGTATATTAATTTGGAAAATTCAGGAGATGACAAGGGAGATGATCAAACATACTATATTTGCATGCTATCAATAGTACAGCAACTACCATAACTACTGCTGCCACACTACTTCATTTGCAATACTGAGGGGAAATTCGAACAAAATCAAAAGACGCAAGCACAAGCACATTTTCAAAAAAGTGTATCTCAAGAATTGATTTGGGTATTAAGTTGAAACTTTCAGAGAATGCTTCTAGGGGAAGATCATCTGACCGAAAGGCAATATATGCACACTACTGCTAGTACTATGGTTACTGCTACATTTATTACTACTACTACTGCTTCTATTGCAACTACTTGTAAGGCTAAGAGCATTGAGATGAACATTTCAAGAACTATATGAGCATACAGGTTATCAAAAGGAAAAATCAGCAATGTCATAGCAATAGCTAATTGCATTAAGTTGAAACTTCCAGGACTTGATGAGAGGGATTTTCTACTGACCAATAGGCAATATGGTAATATTACTGCTGCTACTAGTACTACCGCTATTACTATTAACGCTATTAATAGTAATATCAATACTACTATTCTGACTACTATTACAACCTTGCCTAAGGATATGAAGGTGGAATTTTCGAGAAATTTTGAGGGGGAAGGTGAATTGAATCATCACACACCGTCTGTATGCAGGTTGTCAAAAGGGTGTAACAATCAGTTTCTTAGGAACAGTTTGGTGTAAGAAGTTGAAACTTCTTGTGAGGGAAGTTGAACTAACGAAAAGAAAATATTTGCATCTCAATTCTGCTGCTTATACTCATGTTACTACTACTGTTACTATTATTACTATTTTATTACCACTAATGCCAATAAAGCTTAGGCTATTACTATTAATTCTACTGCTCCTGCTACATATACTGCTATTAAAACAAAAGGTATTAAGACTAAAAATTTGGGACATATAGAGACTATATGGAACTAAATCGAAATCCATTATGCTCACACAGATCGTCCAGCGGACGTATACAGATATGCTTCAGGAACGATTGATATTATTAAAGTGAAATTTTTAGCATGTGTTGAAGGGGCTGTTGAAGAAACCAAAGATGCTATTCGCATACTGCTACTAATACTGATACAACTATTGCTACTACGCAAGCTGAGGGTACTAAGATGAAGTTTTTTAGGAACATTTAGCCAGACGTTGAATTAAATAAAAAAAGCTATGAGCACATGGACTTTCAAAATGTTGACAAAGCAATATCTCAAAAACAACTTATATTATTAATTTCGACCTTTAAGGGTAAGCGTGGGGGATTTTGAAGTAGCAAGAAGGCACTATGTGTATACCTTTAATCCTACCACTTTACTGACTGTAGCTAATGACGCTGAGGTTATTAAGGTGAAACTCTTAGGGAACATTTAGGGGGAGTTTCAATTAAACAAAAACACTGTATGCATGCACGTTTTCAAAAGGTCTCTGCCGGGGGAATTTTGCAATTCGGCCAACTGTAATGGGAGTAAGATAAATGGGTGACCGCACCACTCTCTATGAGAGAAAATAAAATATGTAACCAAAGTAAGTTAGAAGTTCTCCAACCATCAATACAGAAGTGTAACCTCGTTTCCTCAAGTTATCTCCCTGTCAATTACCTCTAATGTTATGTAGAAATCAGATTCCTTAGGGAACGTTACCAATAGAGTACAATTGAACTAGTTATCTACTCTGCGGTGCTAGATACAGACATATAAATAAAACAACACAAATAGAAAAGTAATAGTTTTATTGAGACTTACATTTTAGGTGTACAACAGTGCTTCAATTCAACTGACGATAATAGAAGCAGAGATAGTAATGACAAAATCTCTACAAAGACTGCATAATAGTAATGCCTGGGTTCTGAATACTTGATGCCTAATAATCCGAAAAACACTTTTACAACACTTTAAAACATAGTTTTGATTCTGCGCGCTAACAGCTATTTCACGATTGGCTCAAATCTTGTGGAGGGGCCCGCCACCTTGTCATTATGTTGACAAACTCAATTCATTATGCTAACTGCATGTCTAATTATTTTATTTTCAATATTTTGGTCATTAAACTTTTCACAATCCTGTGTTAACTTGAAACTTTCTATGTTACTTGAATCTACTTTGTATAAAACATTGTCTCGTGATTTTTTGTCAAGTATTTTTGCGAGATTTAAACTATCTTCTTTAATAAATACCGTCATCTCGGTCGGTAGCTTTTCCATATTTCGCATCTGTCGGTCTGTAAGACAAAAAGTGTGGAATGCACGCGAAGCATTACAAAGTACTCTGGAATCCATCAAGTATCAAGTTCTTCGCGAATATAATCATCCGTTTTTTGTACTTTAAAGGGATGTTTTGGCTGAGCAGAAAATGTGGTTTATCTTTTGTTGATTGAGAATTTAAACTCAAGTTCCAAACCGGATTTAAACTTAATTAGGGGGGAGTTTAATTTACATCGGAAGTATATTTAGAACGAAATAATTTTATTTTATTCTGAAGTATTTGGAAACAATTTTATATTTTAAATATATCACATACTACTTACGGTACATATTACCCTTCCAATTATTTAATGAGTCCCGTCATTAGGACGTGCTTGCCCTTAGTTTTTTGAAATATTCGCGGTTTATTTACTATTTGTCCTACGTAACTTTATTTGATACTGTATTATTTTATATTTTTATTTAAGCTTAATCAGCAGTGGTTAAGAAAAATTTCAGTATTACTTTTCTTATTTTGCTATATATTCTTTTCTAAGGTTCCTCCACCGACTAAGATAGTCACTACACAAAGATTATTTTTTTGTGTTTTTTTTTCTACATCTAACACTACTGACTACTACATTTCAAACAATGTTTGGTAAGGTTGGGATTTTTCTACTTTTACTACAAGATTTTTTCGAAAATTCACCTTTTATAAGTTTTTACTTTACGCTAATTATTGGATAATTATGTTTCCTATCTACTCTAAATTATTGGAATAATACACTAATACTACACATGACTCTATCTAAGTAATTAGCAATACATATAGATATATGAATGGTTTAAAACATAAATACTATGTCACTGCCTTCACTGGTAAACATTAGAACACTTTCACTGGGAATGTTTGTTATGTAATATTAAAGATAGGTTATCAAAATTGTTAAGTTGTCAAAATTAATAAAATGTGATATAAGTTCACACCTTACGCGTCTCTTAGCGTACTCACTCCTTCTGTTGTAAATTATGGTCCTTCACTATTTTCGTCTTGTGCCAAAAATTTTAAGACACTTACAATGTAGTTTCTTCACAGAATAGGTCGAGCATGGTTATGTTCATTTTGGACGACGTGTTTTCTCTAATTATCAAACGGGAAATGATACTTTCTGCTACAGGTGTGTGGCATTTTGCTATTACAGTTCATTCTCACCGGCCGTTTTAGACAGTTCATAACGTGCTTTATCGTTAAGAGGTTGAGCACTGGGATTGCGTTGATAATGGATGTGTTGATTTTCCTCTTAACATTTCATTCTTGGGCTATTTTGAATCACTTAGAGAATGTATTTCTCGTATAGAATTGTTCGTTCGCGCACTTAGAGCTTATAGTTCTCTTATAAAATTGTTCGTGTATGGCTTGTACCTATTAGCCTTTGCGGGGACTCCTTGGTTAATCACAGGGGAAATGATGTTTGGATTTGGAATGGGTCGACATCAAACTTTAGGGACTTCTTCAACATATTGTCTTTAACTCTGGGGAGGAGTATATTGTCGCTCAGGGATTATTCACTAGAACTATTTTTAATTTCTATGATTCAATGGTTGGTTTCCAAGTCTATTTTCAGAAATTATTTAGTAATATTTACCTAATATCTCTAATATATCTAATATCTTTGTAATCCCGTAATGGAGAAATGGTTGAAGGGGATTCAACGCGTGAGTTTGAGACATGCAAATAAATTGAGTTCATCAATGTTATTATCAAGGATGATTTATTCACTTACATCTCATGCTAATCAATGGGGTTCTCAGGATTGTTTTGTTTATAGTTCGATAATGCACTGGATACTGAGATTTATTAGATAGTGTTACCTGATACATAATATGGTTTTTGATCGAGGAAAATTATTCCTCATCGATCGATCGTCGTTTCCTCGATCTAAAGGTATTCGTAATTTTCGTAAACGAAGCTACGACGAGAATTGCTTGGAATTTATGGTGTGTACTCTTCGTTAGTTGAGGTATGATGAAAATAGATGCTACTGGGCCGTATTTGCACTGGTCTACGTATTGTAATGATTGATTTCCAATATGTCATTCCAATTCCTGGAATAAAAATAAATAGGCAGAAT
>NC_142802.1:13435737-13489218 GCF_049724085.1 Artemia sp. Qi Xiang Cuo | reverse complement strand
CTGGTTCTAACGGACCTTTGGGTTTGTCTTGGTGCTTCAAGGTTTGATTCAGTCACAAGGTCGTTTGGCAATAGTTGAAATGTTAAACTCCCGTGAGAATTAGATTGTTCAAGTTTATGCGAAGACGGAACACTTTCACATTGCTGTTTAGGCAAAGGTTGACATAAATTTGTAAGATTGAAGGGAAATGTTTTTGGAAATGATTCTGAAAGAGTTTGTCCACTAGGAAAGTCTTTTAAGGTTCACTAAGTCCACAGTCTTCACATGGAAAGGATACCCTTAAGATTGGAAGATTAGTCTTTCTGAGATCCCAGAGAGGTTTGGTTCCCCTGCGCAAACTGGAGAGCTCTAGGGAGGCTGGATTCGTCTTCCAGTAGTCTCTGGAGAACTTGCTCCACCCATGAGGAGATTTGGAGAAAGTCCATTGGGTCCAACTTTCAACCAATCAGAAAGTAGAGTTAGAAAAAAGTAATTTCCGAAGGTGAGTTTCCAACTTTTCCCAAAGGAATTCTAGAAAAGTTATGTACTCTTCTGACGTTCGAAGAGGCTTTCTGAGGCAAAGAAATAAAAGTGCCACTAACAATCTTGATGTTCTTGAAATGAAAATTTTCTCCAGAAAAAACTCATCGTCAACAATGAGGTACCTATTGTCTCGTCAAAGTATTTTCACTTCTTAATGAGGAATGTTTCGTGATTAAGGCAAGGAGAAATGAAATTTGGTGGCCTGCGTTTACCTCCCCCCTCGTGGAAAATAAGACTTAACAAAGTTGAGAATTTTATTTGAGTTTTGTTTTTTCATTATCCGTAGGGGGAAGGAATTTTGATACTTGTGTATTATACACCACTCACTCAAGTTTACGATGTGTAAAACTCGAGAACAAACCGGTTTCTTCGTTGCTTTAGCAAACAAATTTAGGCTATATATTTGCAGATCAGGGGATGAGGGGGGGGTAAAGCATAGCGGGTCTGCATAGCAAAATGTGATCTGCACAGTCATTCTGCATACTATAAAGAAAGAATTGTATTCTGACTTCAAACTGACCTAATACTTTACCCCTCCCCCTCATGTGCCAATATATAGTCCAACTTGTATAGTTCCATTTATTCTGTCACTTGTCTTTGTCTTGTTTCGCGCTAAGCAGAAAGAAACATAACGAAGACACCGGTTTCGTTCTCGAGTTTTACACAGCGTAAACTTGAGTGAGTAGCGCATAATACACAAGTACCTTTTTCCTCTACGGAAGAAAAAAACTCTAAATAAAACTCTCAAATTTGGAAAGCCTTATTTTCCACGGGAATGAGGTACTTTCCACGGGGGATATGGTCCACAGGAGTATTTACACGGGGGGGGGGTTAATGCCTAGAACCATGAAATCAATATGTTTTTGCTAATTCTACACCTACCATATTGTCCAGTAGTTTTCACAGAGAAAGAAGGCGTACATAGGGGATTTTTCAGGGGGAGGCGGATTTAGCTTATAAAAAGCTCCAAAAAAGACCGATTATATGGTTCTAGGCGTTTACACCCCCCCTCCCCCACGGAAAATATCCCCCGGAAAATACATCGTTGATGAAGGGAGATTATTCCCAAAAAATTACTCCCCTTGGAAATTCCTCCGGACAATCCCCCCCCCTGCAGAAAACTCCCCGGCGAGAAATGTCCGTATATTTTCCAGTAACAAATACTATCTGTAAGCACTGGATACATTACGAAACTAAAAAAGGCACTTAAACTTCTATCAAATAGGTTTCTCTGATTGTTTAGTAGTTTGGTAGGGGGGGGTATACCTCAAGGATGAATTTTAATGCCAAAACATCCCAGCTCTCATTGAGCCATGGGATAAATACAGAATTAGTTCTAAGGAAGAGATGAGGGGTGGGTGGAGGTAGGAATTGATGTATTCCTGCCGTAACCAGGATTTTTGGGGGGGGGGGACAAAAGCAAATTAAAAAACGCATCAAAAATGTGAAATTGATATCTACTCCCTTATGATTTCTGGTCTACGCTATTATTGTGAAAATAAAGAGTAACGTTGAACTTCCAAAATGAGGCAGAATTTATTCCGTATGGGACAAGGACTGCCCCTTCCTTATCCACACCTCCACCTCATGGTCGCAAAATTTTTCAGAGGGTGCTCTAGATCAGATATTGAGAGTTCGAGCCCTTTTTTATAAGTCGAAAGTGATTGGAGACCAACCAGCCGCTGGGAGGATTTCCGACGGAGTATTTTCCGCGGGGGTATGGCCACTAGACTATATAAACAGTGGAAGAAATCCTAGGGTGCTTGTTTTGATTTAAAAGGGAGAGGAGTTATATGCCCGAAGTCCCCTATTTATGGCCTTATAAATTACTTTTTGCTCCCTGATTTAATCTGAATCCCATTTTTAGAATAAGGGTTTTTAGAAAAAAATATCTAGATCACGTGTCACTAGTAGAATGGCCCCTATTGATCCCACGAGAACCACCAATAAATGGTTAATATTACACTACAAGGCAATATTAATCAAATGCCAATATTAATATAAATATATTGATTTTAACAAAATGACATTGTTATTTCTCTTATAAGAGATCACTCCTCTTAACTTTAAGTAATGTCTCTTATCATTTTCCTTGGTATACTTTATTACACAAAATTTATCTTAATCTTTCTCAACACTTATTTAATTCTATATTAGATTTAAAATAACCATTTAAACAAAAGTTACGCTATATTATTAAGTTTGAGGTCTCATTTTACAGCATATTTCATGCCTGCATTGTTCACGCACGTCCGAGCTGTTTAAGAAACGTATGGTGCTGCGTCGTAACCGCACGGTTTTACGTAAACGACACTTACAATGAGGGAACTAGACATAGCAAGGAAGAGTGGAGACCTCTATACCCACTCGTTTTCTAATGTCTTCCCTTTTTCTAGTCTTAGACGTTTTCATGGGGTTCCTGGTTAAACTTCTGCATTTCATCCGCTTCCCCGTGCTCTTGTTTTGGGATTTGCCTTCTTATCCTCAAAATTCTTCCATAATTAAAATTCAGTAAGGTTCTTAAAGTCAAAGAAATCGCGAATACGAAACATACAGTCAGTAGTATGTTCCACCAGAAAATGGTTGAGAATAATCCGTATCTATTATCTACGTACGTTAATCTCTGTTCTTCATTATTAAATAGGGGGATTTGGGAATCTAATGCTTCTCTTATTTTTGTAAGCGGTAACGTTCCTTTATTCTTTTCTATTTTGGACCATATTGAGGTTTTCATTTCCTTACTTTCTATATTGGGAAGAGTGTACTGGGAATAGTGGATGGGACAGGTTGATTGCCTTAAAATTGATTATTTTAGGATTTATTATATTTGTACTCGAGGTAATTAACGATGTTTGAACTGTTGACTCTTTAGTTATAAGTCGATATCCTTGTTTTATGGTTATCGTACCCACGTCTTATAATAGTAATTCTGTTCTGTAACTTGGATCGATTCCTTCTGTATTATTATAACGAGACAGAGTTCCAACAGTTTCTCTTGGAACAGAAAACAACCAAAGATCATTTCTAAGGTGTATGAATATTTCTCGTTTAGTACTTCTTATCAAAGATTCGCACGAATAACGCGTTTCTTCCTGTTGGGTGTCCTTTAAAAATATATCTAACAGACAAAATCCGGATTTGACGTTATAAATAGGTAATGTAAGCTGGCATACTAGGTTTTTGAATGCTACGCACTCTTTTAAGTCTTGTGAATTGGCTAGGGCATATTTTCGTCTATCTTGATCAAAAAGTAAATACTCTGCTTCAGGTGTGATAGTCATAAATGAATTCATCTTTTTTATATTAGCGGGGAAGGTTGAAATTTTGTACAAGTCATGTATGGATTGTTGGTTTATCAATGGAATCGTTACTACTGCGAATAATTGTTCATTTATTTCCGTGATGTGGACTTTTAATTTTGTATAATAAAGGAATACATTTGATACTTCTGGCTTTATGGGTAAATGTAAACCAAACGTTAGATGTGTTGTTATTTCATCTAAAATGATTTTTAAGTTAGAAGGGTCTCCCAGGTCGTATGACAAGGTTCCTCCCGTGAGGGCAAATAATGCGAATTCGAACTTACTAACGTCTGTTGCTAGATTTAGTAATGACATGGTAATTATATCAAGTGATACCATGGTAAGGCTCGCGTCTGTCACTACGCGATCCACTTCATTCCTGAAATAATTCATTACATTTACCTTTTTTGAGATTTTCTTCGATATCATTTCGACCTTATCTCTTTGATTGTTATCTATGCATGCTTATATTTTCTGAGCGTTTAACATTACGTTAATGGCACTATTTAATTTTTTTACATTATCCTTCAAGATATTTAAGTTTTCCTCTGTCGATAAACCAAAGAGGCAGGAGGCGATTTCTTCAATGATGGGAATTAGTCTTGTGGACCTTTGATATTTACTTCTTCGAAACAAGACTTCAAAAATTATCGTTCTACTTTGTTTTAATGTTTGTATTTCCGTATTAAATAATTCAAATAAGGCTTGTAATCTTTGTCTGTATAATATTAAAAAGGCTTGATGAGTTGTCACCTTCTGGGTGTTTTCCTCGCTTAGATCAGGTAATGGTTCGATACCTTCTTTTGTCGGCTCGTCGGTCATGGATAATCTAGAACAAGTATGTTTACAGTGTATTTTCCAACATTTCGGATGTACGTAATTATATTCGTCCTCTTTCTTATAATTATTTTTATATTCTTATAGGTTAATCCCTTGTACTCTTATTGTTTCTATTTGGGTATGTCTTACCGGGATTCTTGCCCTTGCGTTTATACGGAATATGCCAATTGGTTGGGTGCGCGTAAACGTGGGCCCTGTTGACCAAGTCCATTTTGTAAATGTCGTGGGTTTTAGATAAGTCAACATGGTAAAATTTCTAGGTGATTCTTTACTAAGTGTGATCATTTATGGCACTGTGTTTGTCGTGGTTTCCGAAATTGAAGATTGTATCTCTTTTGCTGGGGTCTCATATGTAGGTGTGGTTGTCTTGATGTCTATTTCTTTTCGTTCTGTAGGATTTATAAATTCATTATCTTGTTGGGTATTTGAGAATTTGTTCCTTGATTTGTCTAATTCCTTTAGGTTAGTATCTTGTCTATTGTCATTTTATTTTTTTAATTTGGATGATATCCGCTTCGTGACGTTCTTCTCAGCATGGATTCGACACAATTCTTTGAGAAAAGTCCTTAGGCTTGGCAGTTCATTTAGTCTTCCGTAATTTCCATCATAAAGGTTTCCTTTTCACGTAGCCAATAATTTAGGGCTTTCCATAGGTTTCATTGTAGTAAGGTCCCTTGACGAGTATTCCATGTTATTTGCTGATATTTTCCTTCTCTTTTCTTTGGTACTGGTTCCTAGTGCCATGTCAATTTCCGCCATTTTCTTGTCAAAGTCATCTATTATGAATTTTGATTTTAGTTTTTGGATAATTGGAATGTGGATCTCTTTATTATCTTTGCTATGCATCATCTTACTGGTCTGTAATCCTTTATCCGACCTTAAAAATTAAAATATCGATTCTTTGAGTTCATTCGTATTTTTCTCTAGTCATGTTACTTGTTGAAATAAAGTTTCAAAGGGTTTGGGATCCAATTTAATAAAAATTTTCCATGCATTATGGCTGGCCAGCATTGAAGTTTCATGCTTAAATATTACTCCATGCTTTACTAAATCTTGGGCTGCTATGTCAACAACGAGGATTATGATGATATTCTTAAGCCTCATCTTTTTGTTTGCTTCTAGAATTAATTCATTATTAATTTTACCTATTTTTGCAAAATTCGTCTATTTACTATTTTGTTATTATTATTATTTTTTTTCAAAGCAGTTTAGGCATTTTAACTTTTAACTTAGGTTATTTTATTATATTAATTTATATCAGTTTATTTTTTTTAACTGTTTTATGGTATTGGCCAAATAAAAATGATTTGTAAGAGTAAAATAGAATTTATGTTTACGAAAAAAATATTTCAGGATTAGAAAGGTTATGGAAGCAAAACTAGGACTTCCAAGCTTTACTCTGGTTGTGATATACCTTTATGACTGGTTGAGATATACCTTTAAAGCTTAGTTAATAATTGCTATACGACCTAATTTTGCATTATATTTTTGGAGTAAGCAACATATAAATAGGTAAGCAAGCAACACATTCCACACTGGTAATCTATTTTTTATTATAAGCCTAGAATTATTAGAATCTGCACTAAAACAAAATAATTCTTATATATGAGAGCATTGAGGTAAATGTATGGTTTAACTTTGCGTAGAGCATACGTATTTCATTAATAATTATTCACTTGATTCACTATTTACATTATTATTTTTCGAGAAGGAAAATTTCGAAAACAGGGGTTATGGTGTTTTTAGTGAACTTGCATTTTAAGACATTATCTCGATTATTTTATCTGTACATACGATTCTTCCCATATTCATCAACATTGAATTTTAATATTTACGTATCTTTCTGTAGTACATTACGTGTTTCTAACTACGCTAGCATGGTATTAAGGCGATGAACTTCCCATGATGACACATTTGTGCTTAGGAATTTCAATTCGAATGCTATGTTATTGTCATTACTCTTATCTGTTTCTATGAGCATTAAATAGACCAACAGATTGTTCGAAAGATTTACGTTTTTTAACGTATTCGATATATCTTTCTTTTGCATATTTTCACGAATTACTTTACGACATCGTTCAGCTAAGGAAAACGGATTATTCATAACTTTTACCACTCTAAAAATTAATTGTATGTGTGACGCATTACAACATTTTTGTTCACGTACAATAATGTCAAAAGTATTGATATTATTGAATATTATTGAATATTTCCCTGGTTTTGAAATTATTGATAGTATTCCCTGGTTTGATATATTTTTTTATATTAAGGAAATTATTTGAATTAATTATAATTCGAATTTTTTTATTAAAATTAAAACGTGGCTCTTTTTTTATTAAAATTTGTTTTCGGGAACTGATATATGTTGAGCAACATTTTTCTATAGTATTTTTATAGTTGTATGATTTTTACTCGTAAGCTAAAAGTTTTTAAATTATTATTCCTTTATGACACCTATCCATTAAAAATCTCTTAATCCTGTACTGACTAACGGCAATTCCATCTATCAGGTTTTTTAACCGTTCTACCTGATTGTGTCGTTACTTTCTCCTCGACTTCTTGCGTTTTTTTCTTTTTAGGTTTTGCTGGTGATATAAGATCAAATTTTTTTAATTGTTTTTTAAAAAATTCTTGAGCTTTTAATTTTGTTTCTTTCGCATGCACGGTCACTGAAGTTGGTTTTGATTTCCCTATTTCTTTAACTACCATATGGTCTGATTTGCCGTCAGACTTTTCGGAACTGGATTCCGATGATTCCCTATTAGAACTTTTAGAAGTGGCACTTAACGTTTTTGAGGTATCACCTGCCCTTCCTTCGTAAATTTCTACTCCTCTGGAAATAGAGGGTTTATTCTCTAAATCCTCGCCTTGAGTTTTCAACTCAGAGAATTTGAAAGATTATTGAAAACTTTGAGAGGAATCAAAAGTGGGTTCCTCCAGTTTTTAAATGCCATGTCTTCAGGGGGATGGGGCATTTTTTGCACTAGTGTTTCCCTCCATGAAGTCAATTTTTTAGGCATGACCTTGGACACGGTTATATCATGATATTGTCCTTCCTGGGCATCCTTGGGATTTTTGATTCCAAGCCAATGTACTTGCCTCGTTTTTATGGGGAAATTTATTAAATCCATCGCTTCTCGCAGATTTGTTTTAATTGAATCTTTGGGAGGAGTTTTCTTTACAATAATACCTGAAGTTTCTACCGCTCTGTTCAATTCCTCCTGCAATAACAGGAGTCTCTCTATTGGTGTTGCTGGGGAAACCTTATCGTCTGGAAATCTTTTGGGGGGACAAGGGGTCGAAATTCTATCAGGGAAAAATTGGGTTTTTGGAGATATCGTATAATCTAATTCTCCTGCGCTCTCTGATGATGAGTTTTCTAGACTTTTTGTCGGTTTTATTCTCGCTTGTACTAGGGATTTTCTTTTGGGAATAGCTAGATTTTTAATAGCTAAAAATTCTTCAAAGTTTTCCTCATCCTTCTCATTTTCAAAATAATCTTGCTTGAAATTAAATGGTTTTAGCTCTGCTAATCTTGATCTGGGGGGCTTGTCTTCTGCAAATGACGAATCGGTAGACGAGGGACCCGATACCCATCTTTCCGGGAATTTGGCTCTTTTTACTCGGCTAGCATGTGCCTTGTAAGTTCTCCCATTATCGGGGTTCACCATTTTAAAAGTAAAATCATTATCGTACTTTTTGACTATTCTGTACGATCCGGAATATTTATTGAAAAGTTTCTTGCCTTCCGTATTTGCCTCGTTCTTTAGCTAGACGCACTGTCCTATCTTAAAGTCTAAGTTAACGTTGACTTTGGGTATGTTTCTTAGCTCTTGATTTATTTTATATTTTTTCAACTCTTGCCTAAATATTTTATAAGTTTTCCTCATCCTATTTATGAACTCTTGCTTGTAATCCTCCGAGTTATTATAATATTGTCTGGACTCAACAATTCCATGATACTATATTCTGAAGTTCCGTCCAAATAACAAATAGAACGGATTTTCTTTAGTTGTCTCTGAATAAGCATTATTAATTATGTTAGTTAGATAAGGTAAAAATTCATCCCAATCATTTCTGTTGTCTTTTGTATAAATACTTAATACATTCGAAAATATTTTATGCATATTTTATATTTTACCATTACTGGTGGATGATAAGGGGACGTCACCAATTTCTCTATGTTAAGAAAACTCATTAAGTCTTTTGTTACTTTTGAAACAAAATTGCTTCCATTATCGCTTATAACCTTGTTTTAAGCTTGTTATAACCTCTTTAGAAGCATACGCGCAGTGATTCTTTAATGGTTTTGCAAAAGTAAATCCGGAAAAGTGATCTGTAACTGAAAGAATACAAGTATGGCCTCTGTTGGAAACAGGTAAACATCCACTGGTTCCAAATAAATCAAATGAGACAATATCGAAGGGGAATCTCGCTACCGGGACTACTCCTATTGGGGGTTTAGGATAGGCTTGGTTTTTTTTTCTTAAGTTACACACTTCGCATGTACTTATAAATTCTTTAAGTTTTGTTAGTGCCGACGGTACATAAAAATATTATTTTAATTTATGGAGAGTTTTCGTTATTCCTAAATGCCCACCTATATCTGAATGAAAATATTCAAAGGCAGGTATAATTAAGTTTTGGGGTAATACAGGTATTATTGAAGTTTGGTTTCTATTTGCCTCAGCAGTCACAATTATACATAATATTTCTTCATCAAGATCAAAGTAAAAATTATCTATTTCTTTTCTAAGAGCTTTGAATTTATATGGTAATACATCCTCATTCACAAAATAATTAATAAGTACTAAACACATTTCACCCTTCTTTTGATTTCTTTTTATATTTTCTAAGGATAAAGGACAATAGTTAACCTTATTTTCTTTTACTGTGTCCTTGACTTTGTTTTTCTTACATTTACTCTTAGTATTAACAGCGTTAATTTCATTCTGCTCGGCTTCCGACGGCACATTTTCTGGGAATCTACTCAAGAAATCACATGCTGCATTTTGTTTGCCTTTTAAATGTTCAAATTCGTAATCTAGATCTTGGATTCTCATAATCCATCTAGCTAGAATTCCCATGGGGTTTTTAAAAGTGCGCAAGTATTGCAGGGTTTTGTGGTCTGAATGTAGTTTGAATTTTCTACCAATTAAATAGTGTCTGCATTTGTCCAAGTGGTGGATTATAGATAATAATTCTAAGTTGGTGGTGGAATAATTACTTTCGTCTTTTGATAGAGTTCTACTTGAATAGCATATAACTTTTTCTATTACTTTTTGTTTAGGCGTACCCTCTAGAGGATTGGGGTTTTCTACCGGGATTATTTGCGAAAAAATAGCACCAATGCCTTTTGAACTAGCATCAGTTGTGACCACAAATTGTCCGTTTTCGAAATCAGGCAACGATAATATTGGTTCAGAAGTGAGTGCCTTTTTGAGACGGTGTAGGGAAGTTGAGCTTCCTGGGACCAGGTAACATTTTGGGAGTTCCCTTTAGTTAATTCCGTGAGGGGTTCTGCAATTTGGGCGTAATTTCGCACAAACTTTCTAAAGTAGCCAGTAAGGCCTAAAATTCCTCTTAATTCTTTCATAGTTCTAGGGGGTTTGAGGTTTTCAACAAATTTTATTTTGTCTGGGTCAGGGGATATCTCTCCTTGCGTCACTACCACTCCTAAAAATTTAATTTTAGATTGAAATAAATTAACCTTTTCAAGCCTGCATTTTAAATTGCCCTCTCTGAATTTCTCGAACACTTTAGCTAGTGTTGCTAAGTGTTGATCAGCATTTTCTCCTACACATATTACATCATCAACAAAATGATTGATATTCTTTAATCCTCTTAATAGATGCAATAAGGGTCTACATAGCGCACTTGAACTTGTCTTAAGTCCAATAGGTACTCTTAAGTATCCATAGGAACCGCACTCGGTTGTAGATAATGCAGTTTTATAGACGTCTTTTTTGGCTATTTTCACTTGGTGATAGCCTAGGGTGAGATCTAAAGAAGTAAAAATTTTGTTCTTGCTTGAGATAGAGTCAAGGATTTCGTCTATTCTTGGCAAGGAAAATTTATTACTCACTACTTGCTTATTAAGAGCTCTATAATCTACTACAAGCCTCAGATCACCATTCTTTTTTGGGAATAAGATCACTGGTGCGGAATACGGACTTATACTGGGGCGTATAATCTCATTTTTTCTAATTCATGGATTTTATTTTTTAGCCACTCTTTATGCTTATACGGTATACGATATGGCTGTTTCGCGACGGGGTTACCGGTCGTTAAAAATTAATGTTCATAGAGCGGTATTAGTCCGATGTCATCTTCAGATGTGGAAAACACATCTTTGAAATTCCATAATAATTCGCATAATTTCTTCTTGAGTTCCAGGTCAGTAATATGATCCATCTTGAATTTTTTTAATTGCGATTTGGTTAGGGGGTATTTGTTAATTGAGGTTTCAATGCCGTTAACTAGGTTTCTTCTGGAATTTTCCCATCTATCTAAATCATTCTCCGATATAAAATGGATTTGAACTAAACATGTTCCCTTTTTTATCGTAACTGTATCATTTTTATTGTTATTAGTTACCCAAATAAAACCTTCTCCTTTGTCGTAAGATATAATTTTTTCTTCACATTACAGATTTTCAGGAATTTCATTTGACGGGATCGCAAGCCATATTCCGGATTTGCTATCCACTGGTTCAATCATCTGTGATATTTGAATTCTTTGCATTGTCCTGGGAAGGATTTTTGTTTTCCGTATTGCGAATCCATAATATTTTTCTTTATTTTCATTGCCTATTAAATTTAGACTGGCGCTAACCGCCAATAACCTTGGCTGCGCCTGAACCGCATTGGGGTTCACTACTTTTTTCCATAATTCCACTATTTCCTTGATTTCGACCTATACTGTCGCATATCTCCTATTTTTATTTTTGCAGATTCAATCCACTTATGATTTAAATTTACTTCATTTCTGCAATGTCTCTCGGAATAAGAAAGTGAATTTCTGGTTGCGCCACGTCCTTTTTGTAACGAGACATAAGGTTCAAAAGATTGTGACATTATACCACCAGAAATTTTATTTATTGTTACATTCTCTTCGTAACCTCTGCTATGATTGCTTAGAGTGGGGGAAGGGGTTTTAGCCGGGTACACAAGCCTTTCGTTTGCCACTTCTAATAATATTTTATTTGACCTTAAAAAATTTGCGCCGATAATTGCCTCATATGGAAAGTTATTGCATATTATAAAATTTGTCGGAGTAATTCTATTATCCCTTTTCACGTCTAGGCGGATTGAACCTTTTGCATCCAATTTATGCCCTTGCACGCTAGTTAAATTTGGATTATTAAACTACTTTCGTCGCCTAATATGCGGAGGCAACTTATTAAATAGGCATGAGTTTATGATATTAACGGTTGCACCAGGGTCGACCAATGCCTTAAAGTAAACATTTGCCACACAAAAATCATTAAATATAGGTAACGTATTATTACTATCACTACAGGACGGTACTATTATTGGGTTGGACCTATAAAATATTCTGGGCCCCATCTGGGTCCAATTTATTCTTCTGAGGGGCCTGACACGTCTCCCTGTGGATTTACTTCATACGTTGGTGTCTGCATTAGAGATTCAGATATGTCCATGGAATCTCTAACCAAATGATTTACATTTGTTTGCCAATTTTGCCATGTATTATTACGATAGTTTGAATCTCTTGCGACAGTTTGCCGTCGGCTTGAAAAATTTGCACTTCCTGTCGGCAAATTTTCTGGATTTTTATATACCATTCTCGCATTATATTGGCTTTGGCGACTATTTGGGTTTTCAAAGCGATAATTATTTTGTCTATTGGGGGGAGGGTTATACAAACTATGTTGGTACGTATTGTAAGGAACTGGCGGGCACAGTCTTCCTTGGTTATAGCCTTGTGCACCACTGGCGCTAAGATTTGTTCTCCCGAACAAATGGTTGCCATAATATTGTGTATTACCAATGGCATTTCTTGGTGCCGTTATGTTTCTATTCCTAAAGCGGCACTATTTCGCGATATGCCCAACACGATTACAAATATAGCATCTTATTATTGTGGGGTTATTTTCATAACTGATTGGTTTGACGGACTGAAAACGTACTGTTTTCTGCCTAGCGGGTTCTTGCGTTTTATTTCCTTGTAACACTGGGGAATTATCCCTTGAAAAGAAATTTGGAGAATTCTGATCGCCCTTGAAGGTCAGGCTTGCATTTGATTCACCTAGGCTATTTATTTTTGTTTTATTGTGATTTGCCACGATCATATCAGTTTCGATCATTCACCCTACCTCCTGAACTGCAAGGTCCAACGTTTGGATGTTTTTGGATATTATCATTCTATATAATTTTGGGGGAAGTCCTTGCAAAAAGGCGTGTAGTATGATTTTTTCATACAAGTCTCCTGAACCTTTTCCGAACTTTTCTTCTACTGAGATTCGTATGTTATGTAAATATTCTTGTATATTCTGTGTATGGTCAAAGCATACTATTCCGTGTTTTAATTTATTAGTTGAACTAGTTTCGATGAATCTATCTTTGAATGCCGTTAACAATTTATCTGTTGTATTTATTGGCAAACTGTTATTTTCTCCTACAGTATTTTTAATTTGCTTTAGGAAGGTTAATGCCTGTCCTCTTAATCTTAGTAGTAGCATACTTACTAACGTTTTTAGCTCTGTTTTTGTTAATTCTACGAATTGGGCCAATTGTATATTAAATTCGTCGACATCTGTTTGTCCATCATATTGTGGAATGGACTTTGTTATCTCTACATTTTCTGCGACCAATTTTTGCGCAATTAATAAGTCACTTAATTCTTTTGCCTTCTTTGCGTTTTAAATATTTATATCCTCTTTACAGAATTATACGCTTAAATAAATCTCCTTCACTTAACCTATTTGGGGGAGGCTATTATCTCCTATGAGATTTTCTAAAAGGGTTTCCCTATTATAACTTAGCGGTTATAGGCTTAGACACTTTTTCTTATAAGTCTGTATCTTTCAAACGGTTTAAATTTAAATTAAAAATTATGTAGCCTAACTAGTTCGTATGTTTTCTTCCAAGCTTTCCGACCGTGTCAGATCTAACGGGGGGAATTTCGCAATTGGGCCAACTGTAATGGGAGTAAGATAAATAGGTGACCGCGCCCCTCTCTTTGAGAGAAAATAAATTATGTAACCAAAGTAAGTTAGAAGTTCTCCAACCATCAATACAGAAGTGTAACCTCGTTTCCTCAAGTTATCTCCCTGTCAATTACCTCTAATGTTATGTAGAAATCAGATTCCTGGGAACGTTACCAATGGAGTACAATTGAATTAGTTATCTACTGTGCGGTGGTAGATACAGACACATAAATAAAAACAACACAAATAGAAAAGTAATAGTTTTATTGAGACTTACATTTAGGTGTACAACAGTGTTTCACTTCAACAGACGACAATAGAGGCAGATATAATAATGACCAAATCTCTACAATGACTGCATAATAGTAATGCCTGGGTTCTGAATACTTGATGCCTAATAATCCCAAAAACACTTTTACTACACTTTTAAAACATAGTTTTGATTCTGAGCACTAAGAGCTATTTCACGATTGGCCCAAATCCTGTGGAGGGGCCCGCCACCTTTTCATTATGTTGACAAACTAAATTCTTTATGCTAACTGCGTGTCTAATAAGTTTACTTTTAATATTTTGGTCATTAAACTTTTCACATTCCTGTGTTAACTTGAAACTTTCTATGTTACTTGAATCTACTTTGTATAAAACATTGTCTCGTGATTTTTTGTCATGTATTTTTGCGGGTTTCAAGCTATCTTCTTTAATTAATACCGTCATCCGGTCGGTAGCTTTTCCATATTTCACATCTGTCGGTCTGTATGACAAAAAGTGTGGAATGCACGCGAAGCATTACAAAGTACTCTAGAATTTATCAAGTATCAAGTTTTTCGCGAATATAATCATCCGTTTTTTGTACTTTAAAGGGATGTTTTGGCTGAGCATAAAATGTGGTTTCTCTTTGGTTGATTGAGAATTTAAACTCAAGTTCGAAACGGGATTTAAACTTAATTAGGGGGGAGTTTAATTTACATCGGAAGTATATTTAGAACGAAATAATTTTATTTTATTTTGAAGGATTTGGAAACAATTTTATTTTTTAAATATATCACATATTATTTACGGTACAGGTCACACAAGCAATATCATAGGCAGCATCACTCTATAACTACTAGAAATTGCATTGAAACTTGCAAAGGAGCTAACTCAATTCAAAATTAAAAGTTATAGTGCCGTTTTAAGAGTAAAAAGAGATTAGAGGGCAAGCAGACCCTCTCTCCAGGCCATTCATTTTCCAAAAACATTCAGTCAAAATGTTGAGACGGCTATTTTGTTCAGCATAGTAGAACGGTCCAGCAACTATGTCCTTAGGGATCTTGGGCCAGTCAACCCCCCATAATTATGCAATTGGCCCATTATGCTTTAAAAATAAATGTTGGTTTAAGACTAAATCAAAACGCATTGTGTTTATGGTGACCAATAAGTTACCTCAGTAATATATTGAGAACGACTGGGGGTATTAAGTTGAAACTTTCGGGGCTACTACTATTACTACTTCTACTCTTGCAAGTTAAATAAACAAAAAAGAGTAAGTGCATCCAGGTTGTCAAAGAGCTTAGATGGAATCATTTTGGAATTATATAAAGTTTTGTCTCAGGATTACAAATTGTTGAAACAATTTCTCCAACATACAAATAGCAAGCCAAACTATGAATTCTTATAGAAAAAACCGAAAAGATATAAAAAAAATCCACGAAAATACAATTTCAATAAAAAACAAACAGAAATTAATTTAAAAACTTTTTCCACAGAATACATTTTTCAAAGAAAAGTTAAGAGCTCCATTAAGCCAAAAACGACCTTAAAACTACAACAAGTCACTATTAATAGATAAATAAAACTCAAAACGAACAGAAATTACAATAAATAGCCGGGTCAAACTCAAAACAAGCAGAAATTAATATGAGGAGGGCTCAGTATATGTCAATTAAACAAACTGACAATCCACGGTCATTTTTTTATTTTTTTTTCTGTAAAGCACAATTATGTTCTGATCTTGAGAAGGCACGGGGGCTATCAGCCCTACTCATGTTAAGTTTTGCTCGTTTTGACTTTGACTCGGCTTTGTTGTAATTTCTGTTCGTTTTGGGTTTTATTTATTTATTGATAGTGATTTGTAGTAATTTTACGCTTGGAAGATAATTTGACTTTATTTCTGCTCATTTTAGGCTTAATAGAGCTCTTTAATTTTTTTTGAAAAACTTATTTTGTGGAAAATGTTTTTTAAAATTAATCACAAAGAAACGACAATACTGGCAGACAAAAATTCGATGGATATTAAAAAAGATATTATGCGGGGATTTTAACTTTTTTTTAATTTGTATCATTAATTTATATTTAATTTATGCCTTTAATTTATTACATGACTTTGATATATTATATTAATTTCAAATCAATTTATTATGACTATTTCATTTTCTTTTTTTTCACGTTGTGGACTAAAAATATTCAAGCATGTTTTATTTCAAAATTGGTTATTTGCTTCGAACGCCTGCATAATTAGTTAAAAACTGGAGTTTGAAAGAACAAATTTTTATTACCGTACTTTGATGCCTCAAAAATATTTCTTTTTACAAATAACTGAGGTTTCATAGCCGACAAAAGGAACAAATTTAAATTTCCAGTTATCTAATAACCATTCTTCAGTTATAGATATTTTTTGTATTTATTTTCTTATAAGAAATTCATTTCGATTTTCAAACTGCGTTCAACAGAGAACAATAACTGCGCTTATTTAATAAGTTGCTGCAATAATTGTAATTAATTGCAATTAATTTTGTTGAACTTGGGGTGAATCAATGCACATTTTATTTTCACCAACCCTACTTTCAATAGGGCTATTGCAATTACTTTGCGTGATTTTTTTGGCTTTAGACAGTTAATTTCCTTCCTTTGAATAGCGTTCAATAGGGCGTTTTGAAACCTGTTGAAATAATTGTTTACTTTTTGTACGCCAGAGTTTAATAGGTAGTAATTTTTCCCGTTCTAGGTAGAACATTGTAGATTTATATAGATCTTCCTATTAGAAGACGCTCTAGCATTGCCTATAGTAAGCATTGCATGTTGTAGGTAGTAAGCACTGCAGCAAGCATTTGAGAGAGGGTCATAAGCATTCAGTGTACTACTTTTTTTTGTGTGTTATTTTACAAAATAAAGAGATGGGGAAGACAAGGTTGTTGTTCATTTTCAGTTTTTTATTGAAGATAACAGGTATTTTCTGAAAATCTTACGGTGGAGAGGACATCTGCTCCACTCGCTTGCCAAATGGACTCAATTGTATCTCTCCACTTCCTTAAAACCTTTTCTATATTTATTTCAAGACTCATAAAAATTTAGAAAATTAGGGCATACAAAAGTACTTTTTAGGACATCAAGCTCGTTCCTCCCCCTAAACAATGACTCAATGGCTCTCCTTGATGATAGTCGATGCGTGATTTTGCATCACTGCATGTAATTTGATCCAATATCAAGTGAATCAACTTGCTTTATTGAAGCTTTAAAAGGAATGTCTGTACTAACCATTTACTTTGTAAGAACTATACGGCTCTTTAGAAACAAATAAGTCACCAGGCGGTATTACTACCTCTGAAGCTAGAAAACTCAACATTTAGGTTTTCGGTAATTTTAAATCGGCTATCTCAGAATTTTCAAATTCTGTGCCATTCAGTTTTTTCTGATGAAATGACATTTCCTGTGGCATAATATTTCTTGCTTCTTAAAAAGGGCGCTATAAACTTTTTATTTCCACTCGATTGAGCCCTCTAAAAAAAGCAGTTTGAAAATTTTGGTAAAATTACAAAAATACTTTGTACCGAGCGGCTCGAAGTCACGAAAGAAGATAGAGTGGATTAGCAACCAGACGTTTGAAATAATTGAGCAGAGACGGCGAGCGAGATTACGAGGAGATATGACACTCTACAGACAGCTCAACAAACTACGCAACTCCTTGCTCCACAAGGACAAGAAAGACTTTATTGCGGGTAAAGCTGCTGAGCTCGAGTAAGCTGCCCAAAAGAAAGACATTGGCACAACATTCAAGATCCTCTACGAGCTTACTGGCCAACATGCCATGACGTCCACAAGCCTGAAAGCAGCGAATGGAGAAACTACATATGATCAGTCTCAATGTGTTGGTCCTGGGAGAAATACTTTAATAAGCTGCTAAACTCAGATCCACCCGACTGCATTGACCCAGGGCTTGTTGCCGCTGCTGCAAAAGCTACCCTTGCCCACGACGACGCCAAATTTTCTCCTGAGGACATTAAGTCGGCAGTGATAAAACTGAAAAATATTAAAGGAGCTGGCACCTGTGGCATAGATTCAGAGCTACTTACAACGGGCGGCCCTGTAATGATACTTTGGCTGCAGATGGTGTTCAGCGTAATTGCACTGAAGTCATACTGTCAGACTGGGAGAAAGGAATAATCGTGCCAGTGTTTAAGAGCAAGGACAGCAAGACGGATTGCAAGGTTAACGGGTGAACCTTGGTGTCACCCTACTCTCTGTTCCTGGAAAGCTGTTTGCAATGCTCCTGTTGGAAAGTGCAATTATTTTCCTACATGTTTTGCGCCGCCCTCAACAACCCGGATTCATGCCAGGAATATTGACAACTGAACAGGTTCATACTGTCAGACAGATCGTTATAAAGACACTGGAATTCAGCAAGAAGGCTTACATAGCTTTCATTGACTTCCGTTCTGCCTTTGACACTGTTGACAGGCAGTCCCTTTGGCTAATCCTCAAAGCTGCGGGCCTACCAACAAAGAGAGTCAGTCATTTAAAGAACTCTACAGCAGCAAACAAAGCACCGTCCTTGTTAACGGGAAACTTTCTTCTTCCTTCTCCATCAAAAATGGTGTACGACAAGGATGCGCTGCTGCACCTGACCTGTTTAACTGTATCACCGACCACATTTTGAACGAGACACACCGTGTCCACCCTTTTGGCCTAAGTTGTGCTCGGAGGACTTTGTCTGATGTTGACTTTGCTGACGATGTAGCCGTCCTTAGCAAAAATTTCGACGAACTCTACAGCAGCACAGAAAGTGCCGTCCTTGTTAACGGGAAGCTTTCTTCTTCCTTCCCCATCAAGAATGGTGTACGACAAGGATGCACTGCTTCACCTGAGCTGTTTAACTGCGTCATTGACCACATTTTGAACGAGATACACCTTGTCTACCATTTTGGCATTAGTTATGCTGGGAGGAATTTGTCTGATGTTGACTTTTCCGACGATTTAGCCGTCCTTAGCGAAAATCTCGACCAACTTAAGTCTGCACTCAAGACGCTCTCCTCAACTGCCTCCGGAGTTGAGCTGCAAATCAACTGGAAGAAAACGACGATCATGCCCATAGAACAGACTGCATCGGTATCACCCTTAACTGTTGCGATCAAAGGCCAAGCTGTTGAAGTGGTAAGGCAGTTCACTCATCTCAGATCAACTATATCATCAAATGGCACAATCAAATGGCACACTTGACACTGAAATCTCTGCCAGATTAGCCAAGGCAAACTCTGTATTAGGACGGCTCCTGAGAGCAGTCTTCCACAAACCGAAAATTAGACGCCCTACAAAAGCCCGTATCTACAACGCTACAGTCTCAAGCATTATGCTGTACTCTTCTGAGACATGGCCGATATCCCAGACACAGCTAATAAAGGTAGATACAATCCAAACTATACACCTGTGTCGAGTTGAAGGCTTCAAATGGTATGACAAGATCCGCAATACTGATATTCCGAGGACCTACAAGTTAGTGAACCTCTCCACCCAAGTAGAAGCTCGTTCTCTAAGACGGTACGGTGACTTACTCCACCTTCCACCAACTACCCTTGAAAGGATCATATCGGAATTCAATACCTCGATTGTCTGGAAACGTCTTCGAGGGAGGCCGTGCCTCAGATGGGCTGACGTTATAAATCAACGCCTCCTCAACCACAACATCGACCCAAATGAGGCCCCATCCGTATCCCAGAACAGGGCTGCTTGGAGAAGACTGACAGTGCTGTCAACCAGTTACCTCTACGCTGGCGACCCTGCTGAGCAAGAGCGTGAAGTCAAGTAAGTCAAATAAAGCCCTTAAAACCCTAAAATCCTCTTTGGTTCGAAGCTGATAAATTTCTTTTGAGCCAATGGGAATGGAAAAATATCTCGGGAATCTGTAATTACTGCTCAAAAGTGACTGCAGCACCACACTACCTGCAGCTACCACAGCCATTCACGCTCTTCCTCCATCCCAGTCTATTCAAAGCAGTCCTCGTTACGCCCTTCAAAAATTTTCGAATTTCCATTAAATCCTTTCTTACGACTGTCTCCAACTGCATTCAATGACGACCTACTTTTCATTTGGTCAAAGATGGTAGGTCAAAAAGCCCAATCTTTGGTTATGTGTAATCCTTCATACGCAGGACAAGTTTATTTGAAACAACCTAGTTTCGATGCTCCCAAAGCCAATTTTGGGGAAAAAACTTAGTTTTTTCTCACTACTTAAAAAGGGCAGGAAAATCACACTTCCTATAATCTGTAGGTATTCAGGTTTACGCTAATGAAATGGACTAAAAAACAATCATCAAACAAAAAACACTTGAAAAACTGCAGTTAATTTACAACAAAAAGTTCCCACAAAGGTTCAGACATTTCTATTTTCATTTATATTAATGTTGTACTGCCCAAATTAAGAAAAACTTAGTTGCAGTTTTTCAGTTCTGGTAATAGCGGGTGCTAAATAAAAAAAAAGAAACTCTTCGAAAAAATAATAGAAAGAAGCTAAAACCACATGGCACCAAATAGTTTAAAAACATGTAGCTTTCTTTTGAAAGTGTAGTTGTTTCCGGAAATCAATATATTATTAATGTTTAAATATTTATGGAAAAAACGTGTTTTCAAATATAACTAAATAATTTCAACTGAAAATTATAAAGGTTTTTACTTTTATAACTTTAATAAATCAAGTAATATTAACATTTTGATTACTAAATATCAGTATATGTATATTAAACTGACAATGCACATTCATTTGTATTATTTCAGTAAAGTGCAAATTTTGTTCTGGCCTTGGGAAGGCATAGGGGTTTTGCGCCCAACTTATGTTAATTTCTGCTCGTTTTGAGTTTGACTCGATTATTTATTGTAATTTCTGTTCGTTTTGGGTTTCATATATTTATTGATGCTGATTTGTGGTAGTTTCACGCTTGGTAGATTATTTGATTTTATTTTTGCTCGTTTTTCGTTTAATGGATTTCTTTACTTTTCTTTGAAAAACTTTTTTTGTGGAAAATTTCTTTTTAATTAATTTCTGTTCGTTTTATATTGACATAGTTTTTTCAGGGAAAAAGAAAATATTACTTTAAATCTTTTCGTTTTTTAAGACTTTATAGTTTGGCCTGCTATTTGTATGCTGGAGAAAAATTTCAGCAATTTTTAACAAAATACACCCTTTTAAAAATCTGGACACAAATAGTACTGTTTAATTTAGTTTCATACCTCCTCTAGTTGACTTGAAGAGCTTGAAGAAAACCTGATACCATTCGCAAAAAAATCTGTTTACTTTCTTTGATAGCTTGGATACACTTACGCCATTTTGATTTGGTTAAGAGCAAGAGCAGCCCCGAAAGTTTGAACCTAATACCCTCAGTCATTCTTGGGATACTGCTGAGATGCCTTATTGGTCATTAGCATTATCACAGTGCATTTTGATTTAATCTTAAGTCAAGATTTATTTTTTACACACAATAAGAAAATGGGAGTGTGGGCGTAGAAGGAGGATTAGTTGCCCTCCAATCACTTTCGACTACTAAATGGGCACCAGCACTCTCTATTTTCAATCGAATGAGCCCTTTTTGAAGTTCCCACGACAACTCCTTCGATACGAAGTGCCCTAGTCTAAACAACAACAACAACAACAAAAAATAATACATTATACCCACATCGATCTTTATTATAAAAATGTCAAGCCTTCCAATCACTTTCGACTATTAAAAAGGGCACTAGGCCTTTCGATTTTCAATCGTAGGAGCCCTTTTGGAAACGACAACGCTTTCTATAAACACCGTATATGCCCCCTGGGCATAAATTACAACCCTTATCCTAAGGTCTGTTAGGGTGGTTGTCATCCTCTAAAACTGAATTTCCAGAACTTTCGTCAAACGTTAAACAAAATGGCTATCTCAAAATTTTGATTGGATGCGTTTTGGGAAATGGTGGGCGTGAGAGGGGCGATAGTCGCTCTCCAATCATTTTCAACTATTAAAAATGGGCCTAGCCCTTTCAATTTCCAATCAAATGAGCCCTTTTGAAGTTTCTACGACCAAACTTTCAATAAAAGTCTTATATGCCCCCAGGTCATAACTTACAACCCTTGCTCTGAGTGCTGGGGGGGGGGGTTCATTCTCAAAGATCTAGAACTCTCTAGAGAGTTCCAGAACTCTCTACTACGTTGAACAAAATGGGTATCTGAAAATTTTGATTGGATGTATTCGGAGGAGTGATGGGCGTGAGAGGGGGGTTAGTTACACTCCAATCACTTTCGACTATTATAAAGGGCACTATTCCTTTCAATTTCGAATTGAATGAGCCCCTTTTGAAGTTTTACGACAACTCTATCAAACCTTATATGCCCCCAAGGCAGAACTAACAACCTTTGCCCTTGGGGCTTTGGGGGGTTTGTCATCCTTAAATACGTAATTTCCAGAACTTTCAACTACGTTGAACAAAATAGCTATCTCTAAACTTTGATTGAATGTTTTTGGGGAAATGGTGGGCATAAGAGGGGGGTTAATTTCTCTCCACTCATTTTCGACTATTAAAAAAGGATAATTTCAATTTCCAATCAAATGAGCCCTTTTTTGAAATATCTATAACAACTTTATATATAAACGTTATATGCCCCCAGGGCATAACTTACAACCCTTGCACTGAGGGCTCTGAGGGGGTTATCATCCTAAAAGACCTAATTTCAAGAACTTTCAACTACGTTGAACAAAATGGATATCTCAAAATTTTAATTAGATGTGTTTGGGAAAATGGTGAGCGTGAGAGGGGCGTTAGTCACTCTTCAATCACTTTCAACTTTTAAAAAAGACGCTAGCCCTTTCAATTTCCAATTGAATGAGCCCTTTTGAAGTTTGTACGCTTTCAATTAAAACCTTATATGCCTTCAGGGCATAACTTACAACCTTTGCCCTGAGGGCTCTAGGGGGGGGTTGTTTTCCTTAAAGACTTAATTTCCAAAAATTATAACTACGTTGAATAAAATGGCTATCTAAATTATTGATTGGATGTGTTTGGAGAAAAGATGGGCGTGAGGGGGGGGGGGGTTAGTTGCCCTCAAATCACTTTCGACTATTAAAAGGGCACTGGCCCTTTGAATTTCCAATCGAATGAGCCCCTTTTCAAGTTTCTACGACAAAGATTCCAATAAAACCTTATATGCCCCAAGGGCATAACTTATAACCCTTGCGCTGAAGACTGTGGGGGAGTGTCCTGCTCAACGGTATAATTTCCTGAGCTTAGAACTGCTTGGAACAAAATGGCTATCACAAAATCTTTATTTAATGTGCTTGGGGAAATAGTGGGAGTGAAAGGGATGTTAGTTGCTTTCCAATCACTTTCGACTATGAAAAAGCGCACTAGCCATTTCAATTTCCAATCGAATGAGCCCTTTTTGAAGTTTCTACGACAACGCGTTATATAAAAACCTTATATACCCCCTGGGCATAATTTACAACCCTTTCCCTGAGAGCTGTGGGGGGGGGGGGGGAGGGGTTCATAATCAAAGACCTAATTTCCAGAACTTAAAACTACGTTGAATAAAATCTCAAAGTTTTGATTAGATGTGTTTGGGGAAAAGGTGGGCGTGAGAGGCGCGTTAGTTGCCCTCTCTACACTTTCGACTATTAAAAAGGGTGCTAGCCCTTTGAATCTCCAATCGAATGAGTCTTTTTTGAAGTTTCTACGACAACGCCTTCTATAAAAAACCTTATATACCCCCAGGGCATAACTTACAACCCTTGACCTGAGGGCTGTGAGGGGGTTGTCATCCTCAAAGACATAATTTCCGGTGGGCGTGGAAGGGGTGTTAGTCGCCTTCCAATCACTTTTGACTATTAAAAACGGCACAAGCCACTTCAACTTCCAATTGAATGAACCCGTTTCGAAGTTTCTACGACATCTTCTTCAATACGAAGTGCCCTGCTCTAAAGGAAAAAATTAATAAATAATACATTGTTTCAACATCGTTCTTATATGCCCCCCAGTAATAAAAAAACCCCTTGCCCTGAGGGTTGTGGGGTAGTGTCCTCCTCTTTACTTCGTCCCCGTTTCTTGTCTCGTTGTCGAGTGTCCCCTTTCCTTACTTAGGCAGCGCGATCGCGCTGCCTATGATTTATACACCAATTTTCTATATAAGCCTTATATCCCCCCAGGGTATAACTTACAACACCTGCAATGAGGGCTCTGAGGGGGTTATCATCCTAAAAGACCTAATTTCCAGAACGTTCAACTACTTTGAACAAAATGGATATCTCAAAAGTTTGATTGGATGTGTTTGAGTAAACACAGTCGCTATCCAATCACTTTCAAGTATTCAAAAAGGCACTAGCCCTTTCAATTTCCAATTGAATGAGCCCTTTTGAAGTTTCTACGACAACGCTTTCAATCAAAACTGTATATGCCCCCAGGGCATAACTTACAACCCTTGCCCTGAGGGCTGTGGGGGAGGGGTTTTCATCCTTAACGACCTAATTTCCAAAACTGTCAACTACGTTGAATAAAATTGCTATCTAAAAATTTTGATTGGATGTGTTTGGGGAAAAGGTGGGCGTGAGAGGGGAATAAGTTCCCCTCAAATCACTCTCGACTATTAAAAGGGTACTAGCCCTTTGAATTTCAAATCGAATGGACCGGTTTTCAAGTTTCTACGACAAAGATTTCAATAAAAACCTTATATTCCCCCAGTGCATAACTTATAATCCTTGCCCTGAGGGTTTTGGGGAAGTGTCCTCATCAAAAATATATTTTCTATCTGGAAATCAGCTACGCTCAACAAAACGGCTATCTAAAATTTTTTATTGGATGTGTTTGGGGGAATGATGGGCGTGGGGGGGGGGGAGGCTAGTTGTCCTCCAATCACTTTCGACTATTAAAAAGGGCACTAGCCATTTGAATTTTCAATCGAATGAGCTTTTTTTGAAGTTTGTACTACAACGCCTTCTTTAAAAACCTTATATGCCCCAAGGGCATAACTTAAAACCCTTGCCATGAGTGCTTTGGGGAAGTTTCCTCCTCAAAAACATATTTTCTATGTGGAAATCAACTACGCTGAACACAATTGCTATCTCAAAATTTTGATTGGATGTGTTTGGGGGAATGATGGGCGTGGGGGGGGCTAGTTGCCCTCCCTTTACTTTCGACTATTAAAAAGGGCACTAGCCACTCCAATTTCCAATCGAATGAGCCCTTTTCGAAGTTTCTACGAATACTCCTTTTTTCTACGACAACTCCTTCGATACGAAGTGTCCGGGTATGAAAAAAAAAGACATTGTGCCCACGTCGTTCTTTACCTAGGCTGCGCTAGCGCGCTGCCTATGATACTGATAAAGAAAAGCTTCAAGTACCCTGATATAACGTTTAGCTGACTTGTCAATTGCCTTTCTATTTATTTTGTGGTGTGATAATGTTTACCAATTATAAAATTATTGGTAGCACTAATACTTATAAAAGTTGTTTTTCCGTCGTTCTTACAAAATTGTTGGCAAAAAGTTGTTAGCGAATTTTTCTAACAACCAAATTGAGAGGAAATATTTGACAATCCTAAGCGCAAAATTCAAAAACTGGTCATCGACCAAAGCAGGATACCTAGTTTTGCGGTATCAACAGTTGTAAGAGACAAATGACCGCTAATATTCCTTGCAGTAATAATTTTTTTCTGGTTCCCTAATAATATCTTCAAAAATAGGGTACTATAGGGGGCTATGCCAAATTATCATTACCAAAGCTTTACTTTTTTGATTCAACGACCAATTAATAAGTTTCAAAAAATTATTAGCTTGGAAGCGAAATATCTCTGCTAGCCACCGCTCTAGTTTCCACGAGCTAACGGAAAATTACAAGAACTACAAAGAATTGTAGAAACTACAAATTTCATCGATATTAGTCTCGTATGGCATTCCAAATGACAGTGGGAGAGAAGCTAAAATTTTTAGCCAATATAGTTGAAGGCACGCAGTACTTAAGCCATGCTCAAATACTTCACCGACACTTAAGATCTGACAACGTCTCTTTTAAGATGAAAACGTCGATGGAACACTTTATTCGAAGGCACGAGAATTGATTGTAAATTCAGGGTTTTATAGTATAAGCTGTCTAAAAGAAGAAAATATCATCCGATATGCCTTTCAAGGCCTTTTCCGAACACAAAAATTGTATTGCAATTGCGAACAAGTTTTCTCATTCTGATGGGATTAGATATAGGCCTAAGTTTGCTTATTCATCTATATTTTTTTATCTTTATCTTTTATTTATTATTTATCTTTATTTATCCAGAAGTTGGCTTATTTTGTGGGTTTGTATATCTTTTGTGCTTATTTCTTAACAATTGTAGGATCATAATGCTAAGTAAAGCCAATTAAAACAACTGGCTAAAGCAATAAGCTTTTGTATTTCCCTTAGGACAATATCCAGTGCTATAAGGGGGGGGGATACATTTTCAGCACTAGCGATTACCATTTTCCGCAAGCATTGATGGGCGAATCGAACGGTATGTTCATCTTTTAGCTTTCAAATTTAAATAAAAGACTTAATTTACAAAATTGTTAACTGACGTTGTTAGTTTAGAATTGAAATATGGGAGAAAGCCTTAAAATAAGAAGTTTAAATAAAATTTGAAATCCGAAGTGATGGGTTTGTAAATTAGTATATAATTTCCTTTTGTACTCATAATTAAATATAGAAAAATTACCTTTTCTTCCAAAAATTCACTATTCGCTTTGAAAATTAAAGCAAGCTGAAAATACCATATAAGGGCAGTTACCAATCCATCTGAGAATGAAAGAATTTCCCTCAATGAGGATTTACGTGAGGTTGTCGGTTTTAAAGATTAGCAGAATATTGTAGTGACAAGAAACACTACAATATAAGACATCTCCAGTATGTTCCCGTAAACACTTCGTATTTGGAACTCTGTCAGTTAACACTAAGAAGTGTATTCGGAGATCTTTTAGCTATAACAAAGGGTTTGTGTGTCATTACCTGTCATTTTCGACCTAACCATCAATCACCTCGTCATTGAATCTGTTCAATGCTGAAAATGTTGATGTCAATTTCAAGTATGGCTACTATGAACAATTTCATCCTAAACAACCTTTGTTGGAAAATATACACTTTCAATTATTTTCAAATGAAGATTGTATCGTCGATTTATCATCTACATTTATTGACTTAAATATTTTGGTGAAGAAAAAGTCTGACAATCAAACTCCTATTGGATCCGACGGTATATCCTATTTAAACTGTATCCTACACAACTTGTTCAGACAAATTAATGCATTCATTAATGGAACATTGATGAGCACTAGCAATAATTTATGAAACTATGCAAGCTACATACAATTTATGTTGATGACTCCAAAGCCATACAAGGAGTTGAGAGGACAGACACTGGGTTATGAATATAGATCGAACGTTGGTACTGATGGTGAGTTAACTGCTGCAGTGACCAAACAGCATCATTTAGTTGGAAAATTAAATCATTAAATATTTAATATATGTCTCAATGGTTGCCTCCCAACGTTAAAATTGACATAAAGTTACAACTAGCTCCAGTCAGTTTGATTTTGAGAAAGCACCTGATGCAAATGTTAATCTCACTTCAGCAATTTTTCAAGTTCGAAACCAACAGGCTATGAGCTCTGTTGCATTGGCGGTGGAAAAACTGAGAGCTAATGGTAACAGTATCAAACTTTTTGTTTCCCATACGATCATTAATCAGCGTCATATTGCCACTGGTTCTTGCAGTTATACCGATTGGTCATTTATCAATGGAGAAATCCTCTGAAAACTTGCTTCGGCCTTTGTGAAGAGTGCTAGTGCCATTGGATCCTAGACCGCATCCCTCCACGATATTTTTTTCGGCTAATGTAGCCTTGTGTGCAAAGTGAATGGAATTCCCTTGCACACTTTATCATTTGATAAAAAATCCTACAGGATTCTATATGAATTGACTATGCAATACCTAGATCATGATTCAAAATTATTTAAAAATGGAATAACCATTTCAATTTTTTCAAAAAATCGTAGTGTAATTGCTTTAGACTTGTCAGGCACTCACGATATGAGTGTTGTTAGAAGTGGGAATGTACATTTAGAGTGTAAATTTGCCGATGCTTTGACTGAAAGTATTACATTAATATCACTGAGTTAATTTGAAACTTATTGGGAAATCACCCCCAATGGCAGCTTTCTACTAGACCAGCACCATGAACACAAATCAAATAATCAGCGTATTTAATATGGAGTCATACATTTCCAAATACAACTCTTATTGTATACCATCGGATTTCCTTGAAAAATTTCCAAGTGTTAACAATACTCCAATCATTGTTAATAGCGGTCCATCGAATGTAAAGACAGGTCATTGGCTATGCATCTTTCAAACAGAGAAGAATATAGAATTTTTTGATCCTCTTAGCCTATCATACAAATTCTGCACTCCACACTTCAACAATTTTATTGAAAGCAGTGGGAAAACTATCATTCAAAATCAGAAGAAAGTGCAGGATTTAACGACTAAAAGCTGTTGATTTCATGAACTATTGTATTTTATTTTCAGTGGTCGTGGCTATACTTACACCCAGTTTCTCAACATTTACGTTGACAATCCTCGTCTGAATGACTTCTTTGTGGAAAATATACTTTCATACCTGCATGATATTGATTTTAGTGCCCTACGAATAAAATGTTCTAAAAATGTATGTAAAATTGTTTATTAATAAAAATAATGTATACACATCAAAAATGAATTTTTCGTTTTATTTAGATTTTTTCTTCTACGTATAGTAAACTATCGAGAACAACTCTAATGATGGTGGATTGTCTGAATTCACTATATATTGATCTTGATGTGCTGCAATGTCAGGGTCACATTTTCTACAGCACTATGTAACTTCACTATTATTGTATCTCTTTGTACAGTCAATGATAATATTTTCATTCATATCGTAAAATTTACGTGTTTCAATTTGCTTATTTGAAGCAATATCACATATAGTGTCTTCAAATGGTGAATCACATTCTGTAAGAGCCAAATAAAAATAAGTAGCCTTATAGTCACAGTAGCCATTGTCTTCACAACGATGACGTTGAAACTAAACTCTTTTGTTATTCCAACAGTTGAATCGTAGACCTGATTCTTCCTCCCAAAAAAATTTAAAGCCGCGACGATACCAGTCTTAGAAATAAACTAAAATCTCGTTAAGGATTCTTTCAAATCATACCAGTATAGGTATTCTCCCACTGACCACATCTATCATAGTTACAATTGGAGCATAGGTGTCGTCTAGGGTGAAAGTCATAAATCTCTTCAAGGCATGAATTACAGCCTTTAATTTGTACTGCATATCCTCTATGCAATCTACACGAGTTGCATAATATACACTTTTCATGGTTTTCATCTGTGACAGTGCAACTTTCACAGGAAGACTGACTACCCAACGTATAAAAACATAGTAGAAAGGTATAGAACATTTTTTTTCACTGTTGACTGTCACACTGCCAAATAGAAACTAACTTGCGATCAAAAAGGAATGTTCTTTTTACTTCTAGAGAGAGGGAGAGAGAGAGAGAGAGAGAGTAATAGAGTGGTTCACACATCAAAATTAAATAAAACCCGCTTGGACTTTTTAAATTGTTGACTTCTTTGTTGCTCTAACGAAAAATCTTTCGGATGGAATGTTTAGGTAGTGTTGAATAGCAAACCCACATATGATTTTGATTTGCTTAGATTAGTTTGTCAACAAATTGAGTGACTGTATTTGACCCACAGCGTAAAAGCGTCATACAATAATTCAAAGAAGGAGATTCGTTTTTCATGATACCGTCAAGCATTCTTTGAGATAATATTTTCTTTTGCACTGATAACTTTTGAAACTGGTCATTTAGATTCAATCATATTTCCAAAGTCGCATGGTTCTGCATGATTTTGTCTCAAATCCAACCAATTCTTTTGTTCTTGACACTCATACTATAGATTATGAGCTAAACTAACTCATAGAAATTTTTTTTTTCTTTTCTATTTTTGGACACATTCTCATCTACTATTGGTTTCCAAGGGGAGGAGGAGTAAACGACTAACTAAAAATATCTAAACAAAAAAATCATCATAAAACATCTTATTGTCAGAAATGTAATAATTAAATAATATATTTTCACTCTTTTTTAACAAGATGCCCCGGTCCATTGTCCTAAATGTGCTTCATGATTGCATTCAATCGAAGTTCTAGTCTGGACATATTCATAATGTTCACTTTAGCTGAAAAGCATGATTGTTCTTCCAACTTAAATTTACTCAAAGATATGACATATCTATCCAACATACCATCCCGCTCAAATGTTAGCCAACAATCCTTTGCAATTTCCACTTCTATTTTGGGAACTCTATTCTTCATATCACTACTGTCAACTCTTTCAAGTTACAATAGTGTAAAACAACTCATTTCTAATGATAAAAGGTTTTTCTTACTTGAATCAATGTGAGTTAGTAAAATGTATTTGTGGAACTGTGATATTAACGTCATATCAAGTTTGTTATATCCAAACTCAAGGCCAAAGAAAATCAGTTATTTAAGAGTTCAGTGACTCAACATAGCCTTGGGACTATATCATTGCGCAACTAACACTCAAAACCAGAGCAATCAGTTATGTAAGGGTTCCGTGACTCAAGAGTGCCTCAGAGAATACCCTTATAGAGTTCGTTCAACCTCAAGAGTACCCTAGTGGATGGCCTCAAAAGTACCTTGGAAAAGGCGCCAAGGAACGTAAAGTACTCGAATTCATTATAAGCATTCTACTGGCCAAATACTATTTAAGGTCTAGATAAAAGATAAACTGTGGCTTGAGCTGTTCTTTGTAATTATATTAAATAAAAAAAAAAAAAACAGTTTTTTCAAATGAAATTAAGGAGCAACATTATAACTTAAAACAAGCAGAAATTATTACGTATATGAAGGCCGTTTTTCCCTTCCTCAATACCTCGCTCTTCACGCTAAAGTTTTTTAGTACTTTTAAAAAAGCGTCTTATTGTTCTAGTTAAACGGCCCTTGTGTTTCAGGAGTCAATTTTAATTGATTGGGAAAAATTGAAACTTAGCGTCAGGCGTCAAGAGAGAGTTATTGAAGAGGGGGCAACCCCCTTCATAGACATAATTATTTCTGTTCGTTTTAAGTTTTATTGTTGCTCCTTACTTTCGGTTGATAAAACTTGTTTTTCAATTCAATTTCTGATCGTTTTTAAAATAATGCCTGGAAATGTGGCCCCACCTCCATGGAGAAACCCCTTCTCCATGGAAATTTCCTCTAGACAATTCAATCCCGGTGAAAATTTACCCCGAACAATTACTCTTAACCACACTGCGCGTAAAATTGAGACGGAAAAGAGAAAGCAAGACCTATAGAAAGAATTTTGTATAATAATACTGGCAAATTCCTGCAGTGCATAATTTCCCCTGGCAATTCCACTCCCCGGAAACTACCCTCCCCATTCAAAATTCACCCGTGGAGAAACCCCCAGCATGAAATTTGTCTTTCCCTCACGCGAAAATGTATGCATGCATCCCAATAACAAATACTATACGTAAACGATGGACAAATGTTATAACTTAAATACCTATCCCCTGGGGCTGTGGGGGAGGGAGTCATGTTATACCAAAAGCATAGTTATTGAGCCTTTTAGCTATGATGAACAAAATGGATACCTCAAAATTTTGATCGGATGATTTTGGGTAAAAAGGGGCAGAGGACGGGGCCTAGTTGCCCTCCAATTTTTTATTCACTTTAAAAAAGCATTAGGACTTTTAATTTCCGTTCGAATGAGAAATCGCCCGATATTCTAGGACCACAGGGTCGATAAGATTACCCCTAGGAAAAAAATAAACAAATAAGCACGCATCCGTGATCTTGCAAAAAATACTAAGTTCAAAATTTTTGCAGATAGGCGCTTGAAACCTCTGCAGTAGGGTTTTCTGATACGCTAAATCTAATGGCGAGGCTTTCATTAAGATCACTTGAATTTTAGGGGGTGTTTTCTCCTTTTTTGAAAAATCCGGAAAATTTTCTCAGGCTCTTAACCTTTGATACATAGGACTAAACTTAATTATATTTACATATTTGAAATCAGCATAAAATGCTTATTCTTTTGATAAATTGTTTGGTATCAAAATTCGGTTTTATAGAGTTTCAGTTACTATTTAGCCGAATCACTCCTTGCTTACAGTTTGTTACCACGAACTGTCTGACTATTACCCAGTACTTTTGGGACGGGCCAGATTGCTTCGATTAAAAGTTTATTTATTAATATGTTTGTCTGTCTCTAAATCATATTAGTCCCATATTCTTATTGTATTCCTAGAGCAATAAATATGTAAATATATATATTCAAGAGTTTGTCCTCGTTGAAGACTCTGGAGAATCTTTGCCAAATTATTACTATCTAAATGAAAACGAATTTTATTACTAATAACTTCTTTTGTATTTAATATTGAAAATAAACATTAAAATTACAGTAAAATTTTGAACTGATGAGCTTTCAGCAATTAATATCAAATACTCAGTGTAATTTATTAGTTCCTTCTAAAATTCTTCAAGACCCCTAAAATTGTCCCCTTCCTTAACTGTAAAAACCTAAAGCCTACTGCGTCATTGGCGCTTCACTGAAAACAAATTATATTACAAATATTTTTTTTTCCGTTCTTACATCATTGAAATAAAATTTTGAACTGATGGATCTTTAAACAATTAATATCATTATATATAAAATATTCAATTTGATTTTGTTTATACTTTCCTAAGCTGTTCAAGACACATATAGTTTTCAGTAAAGCGCCATGACGCAGTAGGTTTTAGACTTTCACAGTGAGAGAAGGAGGCGATACCCAAACTCTTGTTTGTAGCGATATTTGTTCGTTTCAAGCGTAATTTGCATGTTCAATTTAAGTTTCACCCGTTTTAATATTTATTTATAATTTACATTAGTATCTATTGTATGTTTGTTTGCATTGATTCTTTATTTATTTTCTGTTCGTTTTAGGTTTCATCTATAGTTCAATAGCAAAATATTTTTTTCGTTTAAAGCTTGATTTACATATTCAATTTTATCATTACTCGCTTTGACATTTATTTATTCATTTTTATTATTACTTGTTGTATGTTTTTTTTGCTATGATTGTTTATTTAATTTCTGCTCGTTTTGGGTTTCATTTATTCTTTAAAAGTAATTTCTGGTCGTTTTGAGTTTGAATTTTAACAAGTATTTTTATCTGCTGATCTTAAGTTTAAAATGGTATTTACTTTTCTTTAAAACACTTCTTTTTCGGAATTTTTTTTTTTAAATTAATTTTTATTCGTTTTTGACTGCAAAAAGTTTCAAGTTTTTAAAAACACCTTATGTCAAAATCAAAATTTTTTTTTCAAAATCAAATGTTCATCAAATTAGTATCAAAGTAACAATATAAAAGTATAAAATGGGTTTGTGTCCACCTTGGAGTTATTATTACCTGATGTTTCAACTATTTTTAACAAAATGACTATCTCAAAATTTTTATCGGATGGGTTTGGGAAAGGAAAAGGCCTGGAGGGGGGATGGGCTAGTTGCTCTTCGATTTCTTTCGACTCTTTAAAGTGAACTAGAACTTTCCATTTTTAATCAAGTGAGCCCTTTCTGCAGTTTATGCGATCATCCCTTCTATAAAAACCATATAACACCCAGGGCATAGCTTACAAAACCTATCCCCGGGCCCTGGGGGATTGTGTCGACCCCGGAATTTTAAAATCTGATGTTTGAAACAATTTAAAAAAAAATGACCGCCTCAAAATTTTTGTGGGGTGGGTTTTGTGAAGAAAAAGGCGTGGAGGGAGGAGGAGTTAGTTGCCCTTCGATCTCTTTTGACTCTGATAACGTGAACTAGAACTTTTAATTTCAAATCAAATGAGCCCTCTCGGAAGTTTATACGAGCATCCCTTCAATAAGAATCATATATGCCACCAGGGCATAACTTGCAGGGCCTGCCCCCATGCCCTGGGGGGTTGTGTCGTCACCGGAGTTTTTGTTGTCTGACCTTTGAACTATCTTAAAAATGGCTATATGAAATTTTTTATCGGATGCATTTGGGAGAAAAAGGCGTGGGGGGGGGATAGTTACCTTCTGATCTCTTTTGACTCTTAAAAAATAAACTAGATCTTTCAATTTCCGATCGAATAAGCCCTCTCTGAAATTTATACGAGCAACACTCCAATAAGAATCATATATGCCACCGGGGCATAACTTGCAGTGCCTGCCCTCATGCCCTGGGGGGTTGTGTCGTCACCAGAGTTTTTATTATCTGACCTTTAAACTATCTTTATAAAAATGTCTGTATGAAATTTTTCATTGGATGCATTTGGAAGATAAGAGGCGTGTGGGGATAGTTGCCTTCTGATCTCTTTTGACTCTTAAAAACTGAACTAGAACTTTCAATTTCCAATCAAATGAGCCCTCTCTGAAGTTTATAAGATCATTTATTCCATATCAGCTATTTATTCCCGCCAAGGATAACTTACAATATCTATCCCGGGCCCTGAAGGATTGTGTCGACTCCAGAGTTTTCGTTATAGGATCTTTGAACCATTTCAAAAATGGCGATCTCAAAGTTCTTATCGGATGGGTTTGAGGAAAATAGGGCGTGGACGGGGAGGGGGTGGTTTAGTTGCAATCTGATCTCTTTTGAATATTAAAAGTGAACAAGAACTTTCAGTTTTCAACCAAATGAACCCTCTCCGAAGTTTATACGAGCCTCCCTTCCATAAGAACCATATATGCCCCCAGAACATTACATACAACGCCGGCCCTCAGGCTCTGGGGGGTTGCGTCGACACAGGAGTTTTTCTTATCTGAACTTCTAACTATTTTTAATGAATTGGCTATCTCAAAATTTTTATCGGATCGGTTTCAAGAAAAAAGGGTGTGAGGGGATAGGTGCCCTCGGATATCTTTTGACTCTTACAAAGTGAATTAGAACTTTTAATTTTCAATCAAAAGAGCCCTCTCTGAAGTATATACGAGCATCCCTTTCAGAAGAACCATATACGCTTCCAGGACAACACTTACAACGCCTACCCCCAGGCCCTGGGGGATTGTGTTGACACCGGAGTATTTGTTATCTAATTTTTGAAAAATTAAAAAAAAACCTTATCTCAAAATTTGTAGTGGTTGGGTTTGGTGTAAAAGGGCGTGGGGGGGCAAGTTGCTCTTCAATCTCTTGAATCTTAAAAAGTGATCTAGAACTTTCAATTTCCAATCAAATGAGCCCTCTCTGAACTTTATACGGGCATCCCTTTCATAAGAACCATATACGCTCCCAGGACAACACTTACAACGCCTACTCCCGGGGCCCTGGGGGGTTGCGTTGGCACCGAAGTTTTTGTTATCTAATTTATGAACAATTTTTAAAAAACTGGTTATCTCAAAATTTGTAGCGGATGGGTTTTTGATTTTCAATCAAAAGAGCCCTCTCTGAAGTTTATACGAGCATCCCTTTCAAAAGAACCATATACACCCCCAGGACAACACTCACAACGCCTACCCCCCGGCCCTGGGGGGTTGTGTCGACACCTAAGGTTTTGTTATCTAATTTTTGAAAAATTAAAAAAACCCTTATCTCAAAATTTGTAGTGGTTGGGTTTGGGGTAAAAGGGCGGGGGGGGGGGGGCAAGTTGTTCTTCAATATCTTGACTCTTAAAAAGTGATCTGGAACTTTCAAATTCCAATCAAATCAGCCCTCTTTGAAGTTTATATGAGCATTCCTTTCATAAGAACCATACATGCCTTCAGGGCATAACTTAGAATGCGTTCCCCTGGGCCCTGGGGGGTTGTATTGAAACCGGATTTTTTTTTTATCCGAGATTTGGACTATCTTTAACAAAATGTCTATCTCAAAATTCTGCATCAGATGAGTTTCACAAAAGAGGGCGTGGAGGGGGGCTAGTTACCCTCTGGTCTCTTTTGAATCTTAAAATGTGAACTCGAATTTTCAATTTTCAATCGAATGGGCCCTCTCTGAAGTTTATACGAGTATCCCTTTCATAAGAACTATATATGCACCAGGGCATAACTTAGAGCACATGCCCCGGGCCCTTGGGGGTTGTGTTAAAACCTGAATTTTTGTTATCTAACTTTTAATTTTTTTAACAAAATGGCTATCTCAAAATTTTTATTTTGGAAGAATTTGTGGGGAAAGGGACGTGGGAGGGGCTAGTTTCCCTCTAATCTCTTTTGGCTCTAAAAACTGAACTAGAAATTTCAATTTCCAATCAAATGCGCCCTTTCTGAAGTTTTTAAGAGAATCCCTTCCATAAGAACCACATATTTCCCCAGGGTATAACTTATAACGCCTTTCCTCGGGGCCTGGGGGACTGTGTGGACCCCGGAGTTTTGTTTATATGGTCTTTGAACTATTTTTAAGAAAATGGATATCTCAAAGATCTTATCGGAGGGGTTTGAGGAAAAAAGGGCATGGGGGGACTAGATACCCCCGATCTCTTTTGACTCTTAAAAAGTAAACTATAACTTTCAATTTGCAATCAAATGAGCCCTCTGAAGTTTATACAAGCATCCCTTTCATAAGAACCACATACGACCCCAGGACAACACTTACAACGCCTACCTCCAGGACCCTCGGGGATTGTGTCGACACCGGAGTTTTTGTTATCTAGTTTTTGGACAATTTGTAAAAAAAAATAGCTATCTCAAAATTTGTAGCAGACGGGTTTGGGGTAAAAAAGGTGGGGGGGGGGGCGGCAGCTGCTCTTCAATCTCCTAACTCTTAAAAGTGATCTAGAACTTTCAACTTACAATCAAATGAGCCCTCTGTGAAGTTTATACGAACATTCCTTTCATAAGAACCATATGTACCTCCAGGGCATAACTTATAATGCGTTCCCCCGAGCCCTGGGGGGTTATATAGACACTGGAGTTTTTCTTATCCGAGTTTTGGACTATTTTTAACAAAATGCCTATCTCAAAATTGTGCACCAGATGGGTTTCAAAAAAGAAGGCATGGAGGGGGGCTAGTTACCTCGGATCTCTTTTGACTCTTAAAATGTGAACTCGAATTTTCAATTTCCAATCGAATGAGCCCTCTCTGAAGTTTATACGAGTTCCCTTTCATAAGAACTATATATACGCCAGGGCAAAACTTAGAGCGCCTGACCCGGGCCCTTGGGGGTTGTGTCGAAACCGGACTTCTTGTTATCTGACCGTTAATTTTTTTAACAAAATGGGTATCTCAAAATTTTTATTGGATGCATTTGGGGGGAAAGGTACGTGGGAGGGGCTACTTTCCCTCTAATTTCTTTTGGCTCGAAAGACTGAACTACAAATTTCAATTGCCAATCAAAGGCACCCTTTCTAAAGTTTTTACGAGCATCCCTTCCATAAGAACCATATATTCCCCCCTTACAACGCCTGCGCTCGGGGCCTGGGGGGCTGTGTCAACCCCGGAGTTTTCGTTATATGATCTTCGAACTATTTTTAAGAAAATGGGTATCTCAAAGTTCTTATCAGAGGGATTTGAGGAAAAAAGGGCTTGGAGGGACTAGGCGCCCTCCGATCACTTTTGACTCATAAAAAGTGAATTAGTACTTTCAATTTCCAATCAAATGAGCCCTCTTTGAAGTTTATACGAGCATCCCTTCCATAAGAACCATATATGCCCCTAGTGCATAACTTACAACACCTTCCCCCGGGCCCTTGGGGGTTGTTTCGATACTAAAATTTTTGTTATATGATCTTTGAACTATTCTTAACAACCTGGCTATCTCAAAATTTTTATCGGATTTATTTGGGAAAAAAGGGCGTAGGGGGGGGGGGGCTGGTTACCGTCCGATATTATTTGACTTAAAGAGTGAACTAGAACTTTCAATTTCCAATCAAATGAGCCTTCTGAAGTTTGTACGAGCATTCCTTCCAAAAGAACCATACATGCCCCCAGGGCAGAGCTTATAAGGCCTGCTCCCAGGCCCTTGGGGGTTGTGTCGACACCGGAGATTTTGTTATCTGACTTTTGAACAATTTTTAACAAACTGGCTATCGCGAAATATTTATCGGATGTATTTGAGAAAAAGGGGCGTGGGGGAGCTACTTGCCCTACAATCTCTTTTGACTCTCAAAAACTAAACAAGAACTTTCAATTTCAAATCAAATGAGCCCTCTCTGAAGTTTTTACGAGCATGTCTTCCACAAGAACCATATATTCCCCCAGGGCATAACTTACAACGCCTGCCCTTGGGCCCTGGGGAGGGGGGCTGTGTTGACCCTGGAGTTTTCGTTATATGGTCTTTGAACTATTTAAAAAAAATGGATATCTCAAAGTTCTTATCTGAGGGGTTTGAGGAATAAAGGGCGTGAAGGGGGGGGAGGGGCAAGGTGCTCTCCGATCTCTTTTGGCTCTTAAAAAGTAAGCTATTAATTTCAATTTCCAATCAAATGAGCTCTCTTTGAAGTTTTTATGAGCATCCCTTCCATTTGAGCTATACATGCCCCTGGGCGTAACTTACAGCACGTGCCCCCGGGCCCTGGGGAATTTTCTGGACACAGGAAATTTTGTTATATAATCTTTGAACTATTTGCAACAAAATGGCTATCTCAAAATTTTTATCTGATGCATTTGGGAAAATAAGATCGTGGGGGGAGGGGCTGGTTACCCTCTGAACTCTTTTGACTTGAAAAGTGAACTAGAACTTTCATTTTCCAATCAAATGACCCCTCTTTCAAGTTTATACTAGCATTTCATCCATAAGAACCATGTATGCCCCCAGGGCATAACTTACAATGCCTGCCCCCGGGCCCTTGGGGGTTGTGTCCGCAGCGGAGTTTTTGTTATCTGACTTTTGAACAATTTTTACCTACATGGTTATCTCAAAATTTTACCGGATGAATTTGGGCAAAAAGGGGCGTGGGGGGGGGGGGTAGTTGCCTTCCAATCTCTTTTGGCTCTAAAAAACTGAACTAGAACTTTCAATTTCCAATCAAATAAGCCCTATATGAAGTTTTTACGAGCAACCCTTCCATGAGAACCATATATCCCCCACGGTATAACTTACAACGCCTGCCCTTGGGCCTCGGGGGGCTTTGTCGACCCTGAAGTGTTTTTTGTATGGTCTTTGAACTATTTTTAAAAAATGGATATCTCAAAGTTTTAATCGGATTAGTTTGAGGGAAAAAGGGCGTGGAGGGAAGGGGGCTAGGTGCCCTCCAATCTCTTTTGACTCTTAAAAAGCGAACTAGAGCTTTCGTATGGCATTCCGAATGACAGTGAAAGAGAAGTTAAAATTTTTAGCCGATATAGTTGAAGGCATACAGTACTTAAGCCAAGCTCAAATACTTCAACGAGACTTAAGATCTGACAACGTCTCTTTTAAGACGAAAATGTCGATGTACCAATTTATTCGAAGGCACGAGAATTGATTGTAAATTTGGGGTTTTTGCAGTAATAAACTATCTAAGAGAAGAATATATCATCTGATGTGCCTTTCAAAGCCTTTTCCAAACACAAAAATTGTATTGCAATTCCAAACAGGTTCCCCTCTTCTGATTGGATTAGATATAGGCCTAAGTTTGCTTATTCAGCTTTATTTATTGATCTTTGTCTTTTGTTTATTATTTATCTTTATTTTCTTATTTATCCAGAAGTTTGCTTGTTTTGTGGGTTTGTATATCTTTTGTGCTTATTTCTTACCACTTATAGGATCATAATGTTAAGTAAAGCCAATTAAAACAACTGGCTAAAGCAATAAGCTTTTGTATTTCCCTTTTGGGAAGATCCTCTGCTATAAGGGAGGGGGGATACATTTGCAGCACTAGCGATTAACATTTTCTGCAAGATTATTGATGGGCATATCGAACGGTATGTTCATTTTTTAGCTTTCAAATTTAAATAAAGGTGTTAATTTACAGAATTGTTAACTAACGTTGTTAGTTAGGAATTTAAATACGGAAGAAAGCCTTAAAATTAAAAGATAAAAGAAAATTTGAAATCCAAAGTGATGGGTTTGTAGATTAGTATATAATTTCCTTTTGTACTCAAAATTAAATAAAGAAAAATTCACTTTTCTTCCAAAATTCACTATTCGCTTTGAAAATTAAAACAAACTGAAAATACCATACAAGTGCTGGAGGAGGGTGGGTTATTCCCACTCTCACACTTTTTACGATAAAGTTTGCTTTACCGAAAGCAGATTTAAAGAAGCAAAAAAACATTAACCCTTGTAAGTGTTTATTGGTCAATTGTCTTTCAGAATATTATATCTCAAAATGTTGCTATTGTTAAAAAATAGTTTTTGGTAAATGTTTTGTAGCTAAAACAAATGTAAATTAATACACCCTTGAGCATTCAAGGCACTATGATAAAAAATATTTTTTAGTGCCTTACTCTCGAGTCAGAATATTCGTTCCTGTAGCTCTGGGTGAAAAAGTATGGTTTTAGCATGCCTAGCGGGGGTTCGATGAGGCAGTAGCCCCCTAATACAAAGGATAGTTGATGCTCATTTTATTCCTTAGTTTTTCTTTAATTCTTAGTGCTAGAACTCTTCGTTGATGGCAGCAGCGATTAGTACATTCGGAAAGAGCGTAGAAAGGAGCATCGACTGGTATTTTCATCTTTAATTTGGGGAATTAATATACAAAACCCCTAATTTTACCTTCAATCAAGGCCGTGCCTAGGGGGTTAGGGGGTTTGAACCTCTCCCTCCCGCCGAAATGTTTGTCCGACTCGTAAAAACGCAACAAAAATGAATATAAACAAATTTTAATGCGCTTTTTGAAGTTTTTTTGTAACACACTGAAAAAATCTTTTTGTACCCCCCCCCCACAAAAAAAATCATGGATGCGACTCTGTCTTCAATTCTATCTATTTTGGGAGAAGGATTTTATCAAAGGATCAAAACTATAAAAAAGTGTCCTCGTATTTAATTTTCCATATTTTTTCATTTTTACACATGATTCACAAATAAGTGAGGCATTGTTAAAGTCAGAGGACCAATTAAAGTAAACATTAAAAAGTAATGAACGGTGCTTTAAAACAGTCATATCTGGATAATTACTTATCTCATTTCTATTGGAACATTGCTTCACTTTGCCCCCTGTCCCTTTTGGATAAATATACAGCCTACTTATATTTTATAATAGGAATAACTATTTAGGAATAATACAAGCAAATATTTATGGCTGTTGCAGATAATTTTCAGAATTTCTTAGTGCTGTACTCAAATGGTCTGCAGTACTTAAGCATACTTCAAACCAAACTATAATATCAATAAGATTTAAATCAGAATAATTTACCATTCCTGAATGAAGTTCAAATGACGGTTCGTCCTAGCCTAAAGTTTTTTTTTCACAGCGCGTTTTAAATTTTTAGTTACTATAGGCTAGTGTTTGTTCTTTACAAAACCCCTGTCTTTTCGCCAAATGGCACGCTGGAAAATGGTCCAACAAAAAACATTATTCCTAAAAGTGTTTTCAAAACGGATATGAATGTATGAGAAAATTTTCGCAGCAAATTACCTATTTTAGTTTCCAAGCATTTTAAAAAGTAATACACAAAAACCAAAGAATTAAAAAAACTCACTCTTATTATACAAAATTGTATATCACACTTTATCTATATATCCTAGCACAATCATAAATAACTACAAATCCCTTTTCATGTCATTGTACAATATTGAACTGAAACCAAAATTACGAAATGAAATAAACTGTTCTCCTTAAAGACAAAGGCTATAATCCACGTCATTTCAAATGGCCGTATTTCAAGAGAATAACATTAAAAGGAATTGGAATATAAACGGGATAACTTTTTATGTTTGGTTTTAGATTTATATTAATAAAAAAGATTTTGATGACTCTACTACCCCTCTCCACCTTTTAAATTTAATTTTTCTGTTGTAATCTTGCCACTATTATAAGAATTCTCATGACCCCAAGATAATTTGGGTTTTAATGAACATCAGATGAAAGATATCGGACGTCTAGCATGAAGAGTATCGGACGAATATCGGAAGGATATTGGAAGGATATCGTCTCAGATGAAGGATATCGGAAGAATTGAAATCCAATCTACGATGGGTTGTAGTCTGGGCCAAGCCTTGCAGCTAGGAACGAGGGGTGAAAAATTTAAGTTTTATATCCAGTAGTAGTTTAGGCTTCATAATATGGGGGGAGGGAGATAAAATGAAAGGAATTTGATGCCAGGAAACCTGGGGGAGGGGTAGTTTCTCCCATGCCCAGTCCCAGAGCCACCACTGCTTCTATCACAAATTGTCTTCTATCACTCACTACATTTTAAGGATTTTCTTTGGGAACAATGAGTTTTGGGAGTTTAAACAAATCGTTAGCCCCGTTGGCTTGGTGCAGCGATGATTTGCCAGTAGCTTTAGCAGTAATATGGTTTGAATTCCTGAAATAAGTAGGATAAACTAAATTAACTTCTAAAATAAAGCTAAATTAATTTAATCATGCTAATTTTGTAGTTTGAAGACACGGGAAAAGTTGATCAGATAATAGAAATACTGAAAACCTAGGGCGTTTTGAAATACCCACTACCCGGACATTGTAGGGGATATGGGATAAATAATTGGCTAAAGAGCCCAGATTTGGGGTTGGGCCAAATACTATTTAAGGTCTAGATAAAAGACAAACTGCGCCTTGACCTGTTCTTTGTAAGTACATTAAATTAAAAAAAAAAAAAAACAGTTTTTACAACTTAAAGTAAGGAGCAACATAAACACCTAAAACGGACAGAAATTATTAGGTTCATGAAGGGGGTTGCCCCCTTCTCAGCACCTTGCTCTTCACGCTAAAGTTTCTTAGCGCTTTTAAAAAAGCGTGTTATTCTTATAATTAAACAGCCCTTGTGTTTCAGGAGTCATTCTTAAAGAAGTGGGATAGAATTGAAACTTTAGTGTAGAGAGCGAGTTGTTGAAGAGGGGGTCAACCCCCTTCATATACGTAATAATTTCTGCTCGTTTTAAGTATTAATGTTGCTCCTTATTTTCAGTTGAAAAAACTTGTTTTTTCAATTTGATTTCTGATTGTTTTTGAAATAATACAAGGAAATGTGGCCCCACCTCCATAGAGATAACCCCTCTCCACGGAAATATCTTCTAGGGTCATGTGATACCAAAAGGCATAGTTATCGGGCCTTTTAACTATAATGAACAAAATGGCTATATCAAAATTATGATTGGATGATTTTGGATAAAAAGGGGCAGAGGAGGGGGCCTAGTTGCCCTCCAATTTTTTTGTTCATTTGAAAATGGCACTAGAGCTTTTATTTTCCGTTCGAATGAGCCCTCTCCCGGGAGTCTAGGACTCCCGCTTCCCTGATATATGGTTTTTATAACCCATTCAAAAATAAGTAATCATAAAAGGCGCATTTGTTTCAAATTTCACAAAAAAATTATTTCACAAAGTAATCAAAAATATGCACGCATCCGGGATCTTTCATCTGGCAAAAAATACTAAGTTTCACATTTTTTCAGATAGGCGCTTGAAGCCTCTACAGTGGGGTTCTCTGACACATTGAATCTGATGGTGCCATTTTGATTAAGATCATTTGACTTTTAGGGGGTGTTTCTCCCTTTTTTCAAAAATCAGCAAAATTTCTCAGGCTCGTAACCTTTGATAGGTAGGACTAGACCTAATTAAAATTATATATTTGAAATCACCATAAAACTCCAATTCTTTCGATATATCTATTGGTATCAAAATTGCTTACTTACAGTTCGTTACCATGAACTGTTAGACTATTACCCGGTACTTTTGGGACGGGCCAGATTGCTTCGATTGTAAGTTTATTTGTTGGTATGTTTGTCTGTCTGTAAATCATATTAGTGCCATATTCTTATTGTATTCCTTGAGCAATACATATGTAATATTATATAATAAAGAGACAATATCCTCGTTCAAGACTCAGCACAATCTTTGCCTAATTATAACTATCTTAGTGTAACCCTCTCTATCTTGGGTCTTCGAAATCAGCAAGGTACGAGTGCTAGATATGGTTGGTCAAGAGCATGTAGTTAATTAGCATCAGTTCAATACGCATCCGTTCAGGGCGCTAGAATCTGAGAAAGAGATTTCACAGCTAAGGTCGGGTTAATGGAGTAGCCGTTAAAAAAGGAAAAAAAACGAGGGCATCAAAAGAAAATAATATTCCGGTCTGTATCCACACACTTTCAACAATCCTCAGATTTTGTACAGTTCTCCCATAAATTATTTCATAATTATCCCGCTTCCCTGATATATGGTTTTTATAACCCATTCAAAAATAAGTAATCAAAAAAGGCGCATTTGTTTCAAATCAAACAGTTCGTGGTAACGAACTGTAAGTAAGGAGCGACCCGGCTCAATGGTAACCGAAACTCTAGAAAACGGGGTTTTTGATACCAATAGATATATCAAAAGAATCAGATTTCAATGTTGATTTCAAATATATAATTTTCATCAAGTTTAGTTCTACCCATCAAAAGTTACGTGCCTGAGAAAATTTGGCTGGTTTTAAAAAAAAGAGAGAAAGACCCTTTGACAATGATAGAACCTTTATGACAATCACATAATTATATTCAACGTTGCAGAGAACCCTACTTCAGAGGTTTCAAGCTTATACCTACAAAAATGCAGAATTTTACATTTTTTGCCAGAAAATTGATCACGGATGCGTGTTTATTTGTTTTTCTTTTCCCCAGGGGTGATAGTATTAATCCAGTGGTACTAGAATATCGTGGGAAGGCTCATTGGAACGGAAATTAAAAGTTATAGTGCCCTTTTTAAATGACAAAAAAAATGGAGGGCAACTAGGCCCCCTCCCATGCTTATTTTTTTCCCAAAGTCACCCGATCAAAATTTTGAGATAGCCATTTTGTTCAACATGGTCGAAAATATGATAAATATGTCTTTTAGGATGACTTAATCCCCGAAGTACCCAGAGGAGGGCTAAAAGTTATGAACTTTACCCAATGTTAACATATAGTATTGGTTATTCGGAAGTATACAGAAGTTTTCAGGAGGTTTTTTTTGGTGTTTGTGGGTGGTATGGGTGGTTCGGGGGTTATGTTGGAGGATCTGTCCATGAAGGAAGTTTTCATGGGGGAAGGGAAATTGCCATGAAGGGGCGCCGGACTTGCCAGCATTATTTATTGGTTATTGGGAAGTATACAACCATTTTCAGGAAGGATTTTTTCTGGAGGGGGGGCTAGAGGAGGGGGTTACTCTGGAGAATATTTCCGTAGAGGATGTTTATTTGGGGTAAGGGAAATGTCTATGAAGGGGGCACCGGATTTCCAAGCATTATTTAAAAAACGAGCAGAAATTAAATAAAAAAAACAACTGTTTTCAACTGAAATGTAAGAAGGAATATTAGAACTTAAAACGAACAGAAATTATAACATATGTGAGGGGGGTCTCCCCCAAGTCAAGACCTCGCTCTTTACGCTACAGTATTTTTTAGTGATTTCAACATAGATATCTATTATAATTAAAAGGCCATTTTTATTCAGGGGTATGTTTATAATAAATTTTTTTAAATTTTAACGTAAAAAGCTTCTTATTTACTATGGGGAGAACCCCCTCATATACGTAATAACATATACGTAATAAAAAAAAACAATAAAAAAACAAGCGATACGGCTCAATAGTAATCGAAACTTTTAAAAACGGAATTTTGATGTCAATAAATGTATCAAAAGAATGTGTTTATAATGCTGATTCTAAATATATAAATTTTATTAAGTTTAGTGTTACACATCAAAGACCATGAGCCTGAAAAAATTTACTCGATTTTTTAAAGAGGGGGAAACATCCCCTACAAGTGAAAGAATTTTAATGAAAATCACACCGTCAGATTCAGCGTATCAGAAAACCCTATTACATAGGTTTCAAGCTCATATCTGCAAAAATCTGCAACTTTGTATTTTTTGCCAGAAGAAAAATATACGAATATAGAAGTTATTTACGTAAGTTAATTTGTAAAGACATCCATTTAGCAAAAGAAAAGTAAAATTTTTATGCAAATAAAAGCTGCATTAACTAAAAAACGATCAGAAATTAAATAAAAAAAAACAAGTTTTTTAAACTGAAAGTAAGGAGCGACATTAAAACTTAAAACGAACAGAAATTATTCCGTATATGAAAGGGGCTGTCCCCTCCTCATCGTCTCGCTCTTTACGCTAAAGTTTGACTCTGTCTCACAACTTTATTTTTTAATACAATAAAAAACTTTAGCGTAAAGAGCGAGGCGTGGAGGAGGGGACAGCCCCTTTCATATACGGAATAATTTCTGTTCGTTTTAAGTTTTAATGTCGCTCCTTACTTTCAGTTTAAAAAACTTGTTTTTTTTATTTAATTTCACAAAAAATTGAATATTGTATAAACAGAAACTTGTAAAACTGGGTGTCTACATAATTTCAAATTTCTGTTTGTAAAGTGCTGGTGCCTATTTTCATTAATTAATTAAAAAAACTTTCCGAAAAAGGAGTTTTTGAAAGAAAAGTAAAGGCCATTTTAAACTTAAGATATGTAGATACAAATACCTGTTAAAATTCAAACTCAAAACGTCCAGAAATTACTATTAAAGAATAAATGAAACCCAAAACGAACAGATATTAAATAAACAATCATAGCAAAAGAGCATACAACAAGTAATAATATGAATGAACAAATATATCTTAAAGCGAGCAATGCTTAAATTGAATTTGGAAATCAAGCTAAAAACGAAAAAAAAATTTTGCTATTGAAGTATAAATGAAACCCAAAAACGAACAGAAATTAAATAAAGAATCAATGCAAACAAAGATACAATAGATACTAATGTAAATTAGTAAATAAATCTTAAAACGAGTGAAACTTAAATTGAATATGCAAATCAAGCTTGAAACGAAGAAAAATCGCTACAAACAAGAGTTTGGTTACCGCCTCTTTCTCTCACTGTGAAAGTCTAAAATCTACTGCGTCATTGGTGCTTTACTGAAAACATATTTTATTACAAATACTTTCTTTTCCATTTAAAGTTGAAAATAAACTTTAAAATTACAGTAAAATTTTGAACTGATGAGCTTTCAGCAATTAATATCATTATATATCAAATATTCATTTCAATTCATAAGTTCTTTCTAAAATTCTGCAAGACTCCTAAAATTATCCTGTACCTTAACTGTAAAGAGCTAAAGCCTGCTGGCTCATTGGCGCTTCACTGAAAACGAATTATATTACAAATATGTTCTTTTCAAGTTCTTACAGCACTGAAATAAAATCTTGAACTGATGGATCTTTAAACAATTAATACCATTATATATTAAATATTCAATTTGATTTTGTTTATACTTTCCAAGACTGTTCAAGACACATATAGTCTTCAGTAAAGCGCCATGACGCAGTAGGTTTTAGAACTTCACGGTGAGAGAAGGAAGCGATACCCAAACTCTTGTTTGTAGCGATTTTTGTTCTTTTCGAGCTTGATTTGCATATTCAATTTAAGTTTCACTCGTTTTAAGATTTATTTATTCATTTACATTAGTATCTATTGTATGTTGGTTTTCATTGATTCTTTATTTAATTTCTGTTCGTTTTTGGTTTCATTTATGCTTCAATAATAAAATGTTTTTTTTTCGGTTTAAGCTTGATTTGCATATTCAATTTAAGCATTAATCGCTTTAAAATTTATTTATTCATTTATATTATTACCTGTCGTATGTTTTTTCGCTATGGTTGTTTATTTAATTTCTGTTCGTTTTGAATTTCATTTATTCTTTAATAGTGATTTTTGGTCGTTTTGAGTTTCAATTTTAACAGGTTTTTGTATCTGCTGATCTTAAGTTCAAAATGGTTTTTACTTTCTTTAAAAAACTTCTTTTTCGGAAAGTTGTTTTTAAACTAATTAATAAAACTTTATTTCTAAGTTTTTAAAAATACCTTATTTCAAAATCAAGCTTTTTTTTCAAAATTAAATGTTCATCAAAGTAGTATCAAAGTAACAATATCAAAGTTAAAAAATGGGTTTATGTCCACCTCAGAGTTTCTATTACCTAATGTTTTAGCTATTTTTATCAAAATGGCTTTTCTCAAAAAAATTATCGAATGGGTTTGGGGAAGAAAAGGCGTGGCGGGGGAGGGGCTAGTTGCCCTTTGATTTCTTTTGGCACTTTAAAGTGAACCAGAACTTTGCATTTTCAATCAAATGAGCCCTTTCGGAAGTTTATACGAGCATCCCTTCCATAGGAACCATATAACACCCAATAGATAACCTACAACACCTGTCCCACCGTCCTGGGGGTTTAAGTCGACCTCGGAGTTTTAATATCTTATATTTGAAAATATTTTTAACAAAATGGCCTCCTCAAAATTTTTATCAGACAGGTTTGGGGAAGAAAAAGCGTGGAGGGGGGAGGGGCTACTTGCCCTCCAATCTCTTTTGACTCTGAGAACGTGAACTAGAGCTTTTAATTTCAAATTAAATGAGCCGCTCTAAAGTTTATACGAGCATCCCTTTCATAAGAAGTATGTACGGTCCCAGGACATAACTTACAACACCTGCACCATGGCCCTGGGGGTTCTGTCGACACCAGAGTTTTTGTTATCTGACCTTTGAACTATTTTTAGAAAATGGCTACTTCAAAATTCGTATCAGATGGGTTTGTGGAAAGAAGGGCGTGGGGTGGGGCTAATTGCCCTTCAATCTCTTTTGACTTTAAAAAATTGAATTTGAACTTTCAAATTCCATTCAAATGAGCCCTCTTTGAAGTTTATACGAGTATCCCTTCCATAAGAACCGTATATGCCACCAGGACATAACTTGCAGTGCTTGCCCCCGGGCCCAGGGGGGTTGTGTTTACAAAGGAGTTTTTGTTATCTGACCTTTTAAAATTTTTTAACAAAATGGCTACATCAAAATTTTTATCAGATGCATTTGGGGGAAAAGAGGCGTAGGGGCTTAAAAAAATGAACTAGAACTTTCAATTTCCTATCAAATGAGCCCTCTCTGAAGTTTATACGAACATCCATTCCATAACAGCTATATATGCCCACCGGGCATAACTTACAACGCCTACCCCTGGCCGTGAAGGATTGTCTCGACACCGGAGTTTCCGTTATATGATCTCTCAACCATTTTGAAAAAATGACTCTCTTTAGTTCTTATCGGATGGGTTTGAGGAAAATAAGGCGTTGACGGGGGGGGGGGGTTAGTTGCCCTCATAAATCTTAAAAAGGGAAAGAGAACTTTCGATTTCCAATGAAATAAGCCCTCTCCGAAGTTTATACGAGCATCCCTTCTATAAGAACCATATATGCACCCAGAGGGTTACTTACAACGCTTGCCTCCAGGCTCTGGGGGGTTGCGTCGACACAGAAGTCTTTTCTTATCTGACCTTTGAACTATTTTTAACGAAATGGCCATCTTAAATTTTTATCGGATGGGTTTGGGGACAAAAGGGTGTGCGGGGGGCTACTTGACCTCGGATATCTTTTGACTTTTAAAAAGTGAACTAGAACTTTCAATTTCCAATCAAATGTGTACACTCTGAAGTTTATACGAGCATCCCTTTCATAAAAACCATATACGCCCCCAGGACAACACTTACAACTCCCCCCCCCCCCCCTGCCCTGGGGGATTGTGTCGACACCGGAGTTTTTGTTATCTGATTTTTGAACAAATTAAAAAAAATGGCTATCTCAAAATTTGTAGCGGGTAGGTTTGGGGAAAAAAGGGCCTTGGGGAGGGGGGGGGGGCTAGTTACCTTTCAATCTCTTGACGCTTAAAAATTGAACTAGAATTTCAATTTCCAATCAAATGAGCCCTCTATGAAGTTTATACGAGAATTCCTTTCATAAGAACCATACATGCCTTCAGGGCATAACTTAGAAGGCCTTCCCCCGGGCCCTGGTGGGTTGTATTGTCACCGGAGTTTTTCTTATCTGACCTTTGCACTATTTTTGAAAAAGTGTCTATCTGAAAATTTTCATCAGATGTATTTTGAAAAAGAAGGCGTGGAGGGGGGCTAGTTTTCCTTGGATCTCTTTTGACTATTAAAAGTGAACTCGAACTTCCCATTTCCAATCAAATGTGCCTTCTCTGAAGTTTATACGAGTATCCATTCCATAGCAGCAGTATACCCGCCGGGCATAAACTTACAACGCCTACCCCTGGCCGTGAAGGATTGTCTTGACACCGGAGTTTCCGTTATATGATCTTTGAACCATTTCGAAAAAATGACTCTCTCAATTGTCTTATCGGATGGGTTTTAGGAAAATAGGGCGTGGACGGGGGGGGGGGGCTAGTTGCCCTAATATCTCTGTTGACTCCTAAAAAGTGAACGAGAACTTTCAATTTCCAATGAAATGAGCCCTCTCTGAAGTATATACGAGCATCCCTTCCATAAGAACCATATATGCACCCAGAGCGTTACTTACAACGCTTGCCCTCAGGCTCTAGGGGGTTGCGTCGACACACGGTTTTTCTTCTCTGACCTTTGAACTCTTTTTAACAAAATGGCCATCTCATGTTTTTTATCGGATGGGTTTGGGGACAAAATGGTGTGTGTGTGCGTGGGGGGGGGCTAATTGCCCTCGGGTATCTTTTGACTCTTAAAAAATGAACTAGAACTATCAGTTTCCAATCAAATGAGCACTCTCTGAAGTTTATACGAGCATCCCTTTCATAAAAACAATATACACCCCCAGGATAACACTTACAACTACCCGCCCCCTGCCCTCGGGGATTGTGTCGACACCGGAGTTTTTGTTATCTAATTTTTGAACAACTTAAAAAAAATGGCTATCTCAAAATTTGTAGCGGATAGGTTTGGCGGAAAAGGGCTTGGGGGGGGGGGGGCTAGTTACCTTTCAATCTCTTGACGCATAAAAAGTAAACTAGAGCTTTCAATTTCCAATAAAATGAGCCCTCTTTGAAGTTTATACGAGCATTCCTTTCATAAGAACCATACATGCCTTCAGGGCATAAATTAGAAAGCCTTCTCCCGGGCCCTGGGGGGCTGTATTGACACTGGAGGTTTTCTTATCTGACCTTTGGACTATTTTGAAAAAAGTGTCTATCTGAAAATTTTCATCAGATGTTTTTTGAAAAAGAAGGCATGGAGGGGGACTAGTTTTCCTTGGATTTTTCTTGACCATTAAAAGTGAACTCGAACTTTCAATTTCCAATTAAATAAGCCCTCTCTGAAGTTTATACGAGCATCCCTTTCGAAGAACTATATATAACCCAGGGCATAACCTAGAGTGCCTGCCCCCGGGCTCTGGGGGGGGGTGTATTGACACCTGAGTTTTTGTTATCTGACTTCTAAACTATTTTTTACCAAAATGACTATCTAATGTATTTTATCGAATGCATTTGGGTGAAAGGGGCGGGGAGGGGGGGGGCTAGTTTCCCTCCAATATCTTTTGACTCTCAAAACTGACCTAGAACTTTCAATTTCAAATCAAATGAGCCTTCTCTGAAGTTTTTACGAGAATCTCTTCCATATGAGCCATATATCCCCAGGGTATAAATTACAACGCCCGCCCTCGGGCCCTGGGGGGCTGTGTCAACCCCGGAGTTTTCGTTATTATGATCTTTGAACTATTTGAAAAAATGGATATCTCCAATTTCTTTTCCCAGGTGTTTGAGGAAAAAAGGGCGTGGAGGGGGGGGAGGGTGCTAGGTGCCCTCCGATCTCTTTTTACTCTGAAAAAGTGAACTACTACTTTCATTTTCCAATCCAATGAGCCCTCTTTGAAGTTTGTAAGAGCATCCCTCCCATAAGACCATATATACCCCTAGGGCATAACTTACAACGCCTGTCCCCGTCCCCTGGGGCGCTGTTTTGACACCCGAGTTTTTGCTATCTGACTTATGAACAATTTCTAACAAAATAATTAACTAAAAAATTTTATCAGATGGATTTGGGGGGAAAAGGGCGTTGGGGGCTAGTTTCCCTCCAATCTCTTTTGACTCATAAAACTGAACTAGAACTTTCAATTTCCAATCAATTGAGCCCTCTCTGAAGTTTTTACGATCATCCCTTCCATAAGAACCATATATTCCCCAGGGCATAACTTACAGCACCTGCCTCGGGCCCTGGAGGCTGTGTCATCCCTGGAGTTTTCTTTTTCATGGTCTTTGAACTATTTTAAAAAATGGATATCTCAAAGTTCTTTTCGGAGGTGTTTGAGGAAACGGCATGGCGGGGGGGGGGGGGGTGGCTAGGTGCCCTCCGATCTCTTTTGACTCTTAAAAAGTGGACTAGTACTTTCAATTTCAAATAAAATGAGCTCTCTTTGAAGTTTATACGATCATCCCTTCCATAAGAACCCTATATTTCCCCAGGGTATAACTTACAACGCCTTTCCTCGGGCCCTGGGGGGCTGCGTTGACCCCAGATTTTCGTTATATGGTCTTTGAACTGTTTTTAAGAAATGGATATATCAAAGTTCTTATCGGAGGGGTTTGAGGAAAAAAGGGCGTGAAGGGGGGAAAAAAGGGCTAGGTAACTTCGGATCTCTTTTGACTCCAATATTTAGAATTTCCAATAAAATGAGCCCTTTTTAAAGTTTATACGAGCATCCCTTCCATAAGAACCATATATGCCCACAGGTCATAACTTAAAACGCCTGCTCCCGGGCCTTGGGGGCTGTTTCGACAGTAGAGGAGGGGGTGTTACTCGTGACAGAACCACGTGGTTCTGGCAGCATTTTTAATGCTGACGGGGCTCCTAATAAGGGCATGGCCTCCCTAGGGAGAACAAGTGGTTAATGGGGTCAATGACCTCTTTTTCCAAAAACAACAACAACAACATCGACCTTGACATTCGCTGAGAGCGTGCACTTACAACAACAACAACATCGACCTTGACATTCGCTGAGAGCGTGCACTTACAACAACAACAACATCGGCCTTGGAACACCTGTGCTGTCGACCTCAATTCACCTATCGTGAATCAATAATTCCCCTTAGAAACAACAAATTAATTTCCCCTTTCTTGACAGATCAATCAATCAATGACATCCTTTCTCCAGGAATAGATCCAAATCATTAATGTCTTTGCCTCGGGAACAACTCTTTTGGTCGAACTCCAAAGGATATTAATAACCAAAGGCCATGGAAACAATTAGGCAAGAAACATCTTAGCGATGAATTGTTTTAGCGCGCGAAAAGGTTTCTTATTAATTTGAAATGCGTTAGCGCAGAGATGCCAATAACAAAGGAACACGCTGAATTTACGTTTAGGGATTATTTGGGCGAAACCGTTTTAGACAGGTTATGGAACTATTTCGGCGAAACAGATAGAGACATTTTAAAAGAAGATTTTTGAAGAGATTTTAGAAGAGAATTTAATGGTGAAACTCTGTGGTCGTTATAATACACAAGTT
>NC_142802.1:13163237-13253237 GCF_049724085.1 Artemia sp. Qi Xiang Cuo | reverse complement strand
GTTTCAGACAACACACACCTACGAAAGACTAAGAAATCTAGCTAAGAAAAGCCCTAAATAGTAATTTACATATCCCAAATCATAGGTTTCAGACAACACTCACCTATGAACGGCTAAGAAACCTAGCTCAGAAAAGTCAAAAATAGCAAACTAGTCATCCCAAACTAGAGGTTTCAGACAACACTCCAATATGAACGGCTAAGAAATTCAGCTCAGAAAAGTCAAAAATAGCAATCCACCCATCCCAAATCATAGGTTTCAGACACCACACACCTATGAAAGACTAACAAATCCAACACAGAAAAGCCTGAAATAGTAATTTACATATCCCAAATCATAGGTTTCAGACATCATTCACCTATGAAAGACTAAGAAACCTTAGCTCAGAAAAGCCTGAAATAGCGAAACTACTCATCCCAAACTAGAAGTTTCAGACAACAAACGCCTATGGCGGACTAAGAATCATAGCTCTGAAAAGTTCAAATAGCAAACTACACATCCCAAATCATAAGTTTCAGACAACACACACCTATGAACGGCTAAGAAATCTAGCTCAGAAAAGACAAAAATAGCAAACCACTCAAACCAATCATAGGTTTCAGTCAACACACACCTATGAAAGGTTAATAGATCCAGCTCAGAAAAGTCAAAAATAGCAAACTACATATCCCAAATCATAGGTTTCAGTCAACACACACCAACGAAAGGCTAAGAAACCTAGCTCAGAAAAGTCAAAAATAGTAAACTACTCATCCCAAACTTTTGGTTTCAGACAACATTCACCTACGAAATACTAGAAAACCTTAGCTCCGAAAAGCCTGAAATAGAAAACTACACATCCCAAATCATAATTTTCTGCCAACACATTCCTATGAAAGGCTAAGAAACCTAGCTAAGAAAAGTCAAAAATAGCAAACTACACATCCCAAATCATAGGTTTCAGACACCATACACCTATGAAAGACTAAGAAATCCAACTCAGAAAAGTCCGAAATAGTAATTTACATATCCCATATCATAAGTTTCAGACAGTATTCACCTACAAAATACTATATCCCAAATCATAAGTTTCAGACAGCATTAACCTATGAAATACTAAGAAACCTTAGCTCAGAAAAGTCTGAAATAGCCAACTACTCACCCCAAACTCGAAGTTTCAGACAACAAACACCTATGAGTGACTAAAAATCCTAGCTCTGAAAAGTCCAAAAAACAAACTATACCTCCCAAATCATAATTTTCTGAAAGGACACACCTATGAAAGGCTAAGAAATCTAGATCAGAAAAGTCAAAAATAGCAAATTAACCATCCCAATTCATAGTTTTCAATCAACACACACCTACGAATGGCTATGAATTCCTCCTCATAAAATTAAAAAAATAGCAACCCACACACCCCCAAATCATAAGATTCAGACATCACACACCTACGACAGACTAAGTAATCCGGTTAAGAAAAGTCAAAAATAGTAAATTACATATCCCAAATCATAGGTTTCAGACAACACTCACCTATGAACGGCTAAGAAACCTAGCTCAGAAAAGTCAAAAATAGCAAACTAGTCATCCCAAACTATAGGTTTCAGACAATAAACCCCTATGAAAGGCTAAGAAATCCAGCTCAGAAAAGTCAAAAGTAGCAATCCACCCATCCCAAATCATAGGTTTCAGACAACACACACCAATGAAAGACTAAGAAATCCAGCTCAGAAAAGTCAAAAATAGCAAACTACATATCCCAAATCATAGGTTTCAGTCAACACACACCAACGAAAGACTAAGAAACCTAGCTCAGAACAGTCAAAAATAGCAAACTACTCATCCCAAACTATTGTTTTCAGACAACATACACCTACGAAATACTAGACAACCTTAGCTCAGAAATGCCTGAAATAGCAAACTACACATCCCAAATCATAATGTTCTGACAACACATACATATGAAAGGCTAAGAAACCTAGCTCAGAAAAGTCGAAAATAGCAAACTACACATCCCAAATCATAGGTTTCAGACACTACACACCTATGAAAGACTAAGAAATCCAAATCAGAAAAGCCCGAAATAGTAATTTACATATCCCAAATCATAAGTTTCATACAGCATTCAACTACTATATACTAAGAAACCTTAGCTCAGAAAAGTCTGAAATAGCCAACTACTCATCCCAAACTCGAAGTTTCAGACAAAAAACACCTATGAGTGACTAAGAATCCTAGCTCTGAAAAGTCCAAAAAGCAAACTACACCTCCCAAATCATAATTTTCTGAAAGGACACACATATGATAGGCTAAGAAATCTAGCTCAGAAAAGTCAAAAATAGCAAATTAACCATCCCAAATCATAAGTTTCAGACAGCACTCACCTATGAACGGCTAAGAAATCCAGCTCAGAAAAGTCAAAAAAAATAGCAACCCACACATCCCAAATCATAGGTTTCAGACACCACACACCCACGAAAGACTAAGAAATCCGGTTATGAAAAGTCGGAAATAGCAAATTACATATCCCAAATCATAGGTTTCAGACAACACTCACCTATGAACGGCTAAGAAACCTAGCTCAGAAAAGTCAAAAATAGCAAACTAGTCTTCCCAAACTATAGGTTTGAGACAACAAACACCTATGAAAGGCTAAGAAATCCAGCTCAGAAAGGTCAAAAGTAGCAATCCACCCATCCCAAATCATAGGTTTCAGACAACACACACCTATGAAAGACTAAGAAATCCAGCTCCGAAAAGTCAAAAATAGCAAACTACATATCCCAAATCATCGGTTTCAGTCAACACACACCAAAGAAAGACTAAGAAACCTAGCTCAGAAAAGTCAAAAATAGAAAACTACACATCCCAAACTATTGGTTTCAGACAACATTCACCTAATAAATACTAGAAAACCTTAGCTCAGAAAAGTCGAAAATATAAAACTACACGTCCCAAATCATAGGTTTCAGACACTACACACCTATGAAAGACTAAGAAATCTAACTCAGAAAAGCCCGAAATAGTAATTTACATATCCCAAATCATAAGTTTCAGACAGCATTCACCTACGAAATACTAAAAAACCTTAGCTCAGAAAAGTCAAAAATAGCAAACTACATATCCTAAATCATAAGTTTCAGTCAACACACACCAACGAAAGGCTAAGAAACCTAGCTCATAAAAGCCTGAAATAGCAAACTACTCATCCCAAACTATTGGTTTCAGACAACATTCACCTAGGAAATACTAGGAAACCTTAGCTCAGAATAGCCTGAAGTAGCAAACTACACATCCCAAATCATAGGTTTCAGACAACACACATCAACAAAAGCCGGGTGCTCGGGGAGCACCTTTGAGGGTCTGCGGGTCCCGTGTGGGTCGGTCGTCCTTGGGGAGCGCGGGGGGACATTGGGGTACCGGGGGAGGGCCTTTGGGGGTCTGAGGAGGGCGTTTGGGGGATAACATTTCGAAATTTTTACTTTTTAGTTTACTTTTTTTTTTGCGGCGCATCCCTGCGATGCATCCTGCGGCGCATCCTGCGGCGCTTTCCTGGCCCCCGGCGCATCCCGGCAGTGCTTCTCTGGTCCGGGGGACCTTTGGGGGCCGGGGGGAGGGCCTTTGGGGCATAGGGAGGGCCTTTGGGGCGCCGGGAGGGCCTTTGGGTGCCTGGGGGACATTTGGGGACCGGTGGAGGGCCTTTGGGACCCCGTTGGTCCTTTGGGAGCTCGATGGGCCTTTGGGGGGCTCGGGGATGGCATTTGGGGGTCTGGGTGGGCCTTTGGGGCGCCGGTGGCCCTTTGGGAGCTTGGGGGGCCTTTGAGTGTCCGGGGGGGGGGGGCAGTTGGGGGCCTGGGGGACATTTGGGGACCGGTGGAGGGCCTTTGGGAGCTTGGGGGGCCTTTGAGGACCGGGGGCTTCCTTCGGGGTTGGGTAGGAGGATTGGAACCCTTTGGGGTTGGGTTAGAGGACCTCACAACACTGTTCAAATGAAACTTGTGTATTATAGCGACCACACTCAAAACCTCTTCCAAAATCTCTTCAAAAATCTTCTTTTAAAATCTTCTTTTAAAATGTCTCTATCTGTTTCGCCGAAATAGTTCCATAACCTGTCTAAAACGGTTTCGCCCAAATAATCCCTAAACGTAAATTCAACGTGTTCCTTTGTTATTGGCATCTCTGCGCTAACGCATTTCAAATTAATAAGAAACCTTTTCGCGCGCTAAAACAATTCATCGCTAAGATGTTTCTTGCCTAATTGTTTCCATGGCCTTTGGTTATTAATATCCTTTGGAGTTCGACCAGTAGAACTGTTCCCGAGGCAAAGACATTAATGATTTGGATCTATTCCTGGAGAAATGTTTCTAGGCGAAAATTTTTAAAGTCTGACAGATGATGTCATTGATTGATTGATCTGTCAAGAAAGGGGAAATTAATTTGTTGTTTCTAAGGGGAATTATTGATTCACGATAGGTGAATTGAGGTCGACAGCACAGGTGTTCCAAGGTCGATGTTGTTGTTGTTGTAAGTGCACGCTCTCAGCGAATGTCAAGGTCGATGTTGTTGTTGTTGACACACGAACGATTACGCAATCAATTTCTCGGAAATTCACTTCCCCCTCGAGTCCTAGATCAATAACATTGTTCCCGTTAGAATTCAATGCGCATGTGCAACCTTCGTTCCGGAGTTATTACACATAGAAACATCAAGTAAATCGACCTTGGAAAAAGAGGTCATTGACCCCATTAACCACGTGTTCTCCCTAGGGAGGCTATGCCTTTATATGGGGTGCAAAAAAGTTGTAGATGGCAGCAGGGGTGCGTGATCGGAGTAGCACCTCCCCCTCTACTTGAAAGTAAGAAGCGACATTAAAACTTAAAATAAACAGAAATTATTCCATATATGAAAGGACCTGTCCCCTCCTCAACGCCTTATTTCTCCTAATAAGGGCTAAGGTTCGTTCTTTACTGTAAACTGCTGCAACCCAAATTCACATATATATTTATTTATGAGAGGCAGCCTGGCCGATTGGTCCAAGGCACTGGTGTTAGCCACCAGTCTCCTCGGAGGCGTGGGTTCAAATCTTACCGCTGGTATGCGATTATGTTTGAAAGACTGCAGTGTGAAAAGACATCGAAAATGCAGTTTTTGGTGGAAAAATTTATTCTCTTTTAGAAATAATTTATTTTAGTTACTATAGATTTTTAACCCAATTAATTTCCTTTAAAATGAGCTATTGAACAACCCTCTACGATGTTCCAGTGCCAAGCTATCTCTGGATATAAAAGAAAAGAGAAAAAAATATCCCGTTTGTGGAGAATAACGTGGTAAAAGTCAATTTGCTTGATTTTCAAGCCAATATATTTTCTTTGTTATTCAAGCCAAAGGGCGGTAAGTTTCCTTTATAGAGGTTTCGGACAAGACGGTTCTAATGGTGTACTTTTTGTTTTGATCTGACTCTTTTTTTAGGAGTTGGGGTTTTTTATATTTTTTTACATTGGACGTGTTCGTCTCTTACTAGGTTGCTAGCTACCGCTGCAACCCGGATATTTCATGACGTCTTCAGAAACCACAACATAATGTTGTGTTTTTCTATTCACGTCATAGCTCTAATATAAAGCTATGACGACATTCATTATTTATCTAGTAGGATTTCAGACAAGTTAGCTCTAATGATGTACTTTTGTGTTGATCTTACTCTATTTTTAGGAGTTTTGGGTTTTTATATTTCTTAGCATGGGACTGATCGTCTCTTACTAGGTTGCTAGCAACTGCTGCAACCCAAATTATAAGAGGCAGCCTGGCCGAGTGGTCCAAGACACTGGTGTTAGCCACCCGTCTCTTCGGAGGCGTGGGTTCGAATCTTACCGCTGGTATACGATTATGTTTGAAAGACTGCAGTGTGAAAAGACATCAAAAATGTAGTTTTTGGTGGAAAAATTTATTCTCTTTTAGAAATAATTTATTTTAGTTACTATAGATTTTTAACCCAATTAATTTCCTTTAAAATGAGCTATTGAACAACTCTCTACGATGTTCCAGTGCCAAGCTATCTGTGGAAAAGAAAAAAGAAAAAAATAAAAAATATCTCGTTTAGGCAGAATGTTGTAGTAGCTGCCACTTTTCTTGATTTTCAAGCCAATATATTTTACTTGCTGTTCAAGCCAAGGGACAGAAAGTTTCCTATACAGGGATTTTGGACAAGGCGGTTCTAATGGTGTACTTTTTGTTTTGATCTGACTCCTCTGTTGGGTTTTTATATTTCTTAACATTAGACGTGATCGTCTCTTACTAGGTTGCTAGCTACCGCTGCAACCCGGATGAACTGTAATGCAACCCGGATTGACAACCCAGATTATGTAAACCCTGATTACAAACAGGAAAAAGCCTACGGCTTTTTCTTCTTTGGAGTAGTAAGAGACGACTCTCAAAGAATAAGGCAGCCAACTAAGTCCAACGTATGCAATGGTTTGTTCTTCTACTGATCGTATTTTAATATAATATTTTTAACCCCATTAATTTCCTTTAAAATGAGCCATTGAACAACTCTCTACGATGTTTCAGTGCCAAGCTATCTGTGGAATTACTAACCTAAACTATAATTCAGTGGCGTATAAAATTCAGTATAGGCATGAGGTCGTTCTTTATTATATATTCTCTCTTAGAAATAATTTATTTTAGTTACAAAAGATTTTTAACCCAATTAATTTCCTTTAAAATGAGCCATTGAACAACTCTCTAGGATGTTCCAGTACCAAGCTATCTGTGGAAAAGAAAAAAGAAAAAAAATATCCCGTTTAGGAAGAATGTTGTAGTAGCTGCCACTTTTCTTGATTTTCATGCCAATATATTTCCCTTGCCGTTCAAGCCAAGGGACAGAAAGATTCCTGTACAGGGGTTTTGGACAAGGCGGTTCTAATGGTGTACATTTTGTTTCGATCCGACTCCTTTTTTAGGAGTTATTGGTTTTTATATTTATTTCTTAACATTGGACGTGATTGTCTCTTACTAGGTTTCTAGCTACCGCTGCAACCCGGATATAAACCCTGATTACAAACAGGAAAAAGCCTAATGCTTTTTCTTTTTTGGAGTAGTAAGAGACGACTCTCAAAGAATCAGGCAGCAAACTAAGTCCAATGTATGCATTGGTTTGTTCTTCTAATGATCGTCTTTTAATATAATTTCTTTTAATATGTAATTCAGCTATAAATAAAACCATATCATTACTATATCATTAACTATAATTAATTTGAGTATCTAATCTATTATAGGCAAGAGTTCGTTCTTTATTATAACTTTACTAAAATTCTTTACTATTAACTACATTAGATTCTCTTGACTGACATCGATCTTTTATGTAATTCTCTCTTAGAAATAATTTATTTTAGTTACAAAAGATTTTTAACCCAATTAAATTCCTTTAAAATGAGCCATTGAACAACTCTCTACGATGTTCCAGTGTCAAGCTATCTGTGGTTATAATGTACAAAAATCAAATATCTTTGAAAAGACTACAGTATGAGGACATCAAAAATGCAGTTTTTAGTGGAAAAATTTATTCTCTCTTAGAAATAATTTATTTTAGTTACAAAAGATTTTTAACCCAATTAATTTCCTTTAAAATGAGCCATTGAACAACTCTCTACGATGTTCCAGGGCCAAGCTATCTGTGGAAAAGAAAAAAAAAATATTCCCGTTTAGGCAGAATATTGTAGCAGCTGCCACTTTTCTTGATTTTCAAGCCAATATATTTCCCTTGCTGTTCAAGCCAAGGGGCAGAAAGTTACCTATATACAGGTTTCAGACAAGGCGTTTCTAATGGTGTACTTTTTGTTTTGATCTGACTTTTTTTTAGGAGCTATGGGTTTGTTTATTTCTTAACATTGGACGTGATCGTCTCTTACTAGGTTGCTAGCTACCGCTGCAACCCGAACTACCGCTTGAACTCGGATTATAAATTACAAACAGGAAAAAGCCTACGGCTTTTTCTTCTTTGGAATAGTAAGAGACGATCCTGAAATAATCAGACAGCTAACTAGGTTTATAATTTGTTCTTTAACATAAACTTCATTAATCGGATATTTTAATATATCCTGTATGGTCTAGAGGTTGGGATAGCTCTCACCCAGTTGGCTTGAGTTCAATTTCCGTATTGAAATTTTTTTACTTATGATGATTTCTTAAGGAACATAATTAAATTTCCTTAATGTAATAAAAATAATTTGTTTTAATTACAAAAGGTTTTTAGCCCCATTAATTTCCTATAAAATGAGCCATTGAACAACTCTCTATTACTAACCTATATTATAATAATATAAAACTATGACGACATTCATTATTTATCTAGTAGGGTTTCAGACAAGGTGGTTCTAATGATGAACTTTTGTTTTGATCTGACTCTATAATTAGGAGTTCTGGGTTTTTATATTTCTTAGCATTGGACTGATCGTCTCTTACTAGGTTGTTAGCTACTGCTGCAACCCAGATTCACATATATAGTTATGAGGGGCAGCGTGGCCAAGTGGTCCAAGGCGCTGGTGTTAGCCAGCAGTCTCTTCGGAGGCGTGGCTTCAAATCTTACCAGTGGTATACGATTATGATCTATGTACAAAAATCAAATATCTTTGAAAAGACTGCAGTATCAATAGACATCAAAAATGTAGTTTTTAATTGAAAAATGTATTCTCTCCAAGAAATAATTTATTTTAGTTACAACAGATTTTTAACCCAATTAATTTCCCCTGTAAAACCCCTGTTAATTGTCCTATACAGGGGTTTCGGACAAGGCGGTTCTAATGGTGTACTTTTTGTTTGTATCTGACTCTTTTAGGAGTTATGGGTTTTTATATTTCTTAACATTGGACGTGATCGTCTCTTACTAGGTTGCAGCGATAGCTACCAACCTAGTAAGAGATGTATAATAGGGATATAATCCCTGTTATATCAGATAGGAGTTCCGTATAATCACTTTTTCAAAGAAAAGAAAAAACCTACGGATTTTTTCTTCTTTGAAACAGTAAGAGACTAGCCTAAAACAATCAAGTAGCTAACTAAATCAAATGTATGTAATGGGTTTTATTTTATAGAAGTTTTGGACAAGGCGGTTCTAATAGTGTACTTTTTGTTTTGACCTGAATCTTTTTGAGGAGTTACGTTTTACATTAGTTCTTACTATGGTAAAAAAGGTAAAGGATGCGGCACTAGACCCTTAAGGTCCAAACCGGCGGTGCTGATCTCCGTTTCGTGGCCCTTCAGCCAGGAAGTGCAATGAGGGGCTGGGGGCCAGCCACTCATTGCACTGCAACCCGGATCGACGCTGCAACCAACCCGCTGCAACCTGCAACCCGGATCATCTTGACTGATTAGCTACTATGTGCCCTAGTTTTTTGTTTACTATGTTTCGGATATTTCTGATTTTATATTCGTTCTTTATTATAATTATATAGGGGTTTCGGACAAGGCGGTCCTAATGGTGTACTTTTTATTTTGATCTGACTCTTTTTTAGGAGTTATGGGTTTTTATATTTCTTAACATTGGACGTGATCGTCTCTTACTAGGTTGCTCGCTACCACTGCAACCCGGATACTGCTGCAACCCAGATTCACATATATAGTTATGAGAGGCAGCGTGGCTGAGCAGTCCAAGGTGCTGGTGTTAGCCACCAGTCTCTTCGGAGGCGTGGGTTCAAATCTTACTGCTGCTATACGATTATGATTTATGTACAAAAATCAAATATATTTGAAAAGACTGCAGTATGAAAAGACATCAAAAATGCAGTTTTTAGTGGAAAAATTTATTTTCTTTTAGAAATAATTTATTTTAGTTACAAAAGATTTTTAACCCAATTAATTTCCTTAAAAATGAGCCATTGAACAACTCTCTAAGATGTTCCGGTGTCAAGCTATCTGTGGAAAAGAAAAAAAAAACAAAAAAGAAAAAAATATGCCGTTTAGGCAGAATGTTGTAGTAGCTGCCACTTTTTTTTATTTTCAAGCCAATATATTCCCTTGCTGTTCAAGCCGAGGGACAGAAAGTTTCCTATAAAGGGGTTTCGGACAAGGCAGTTCTAATGGTTTACATTTTGTTTCGATCTGACTCCTTTTTAAGAGTTATGGGTTATTATATTTCTTAACATTGGACGTGATCGTCTCTTACTAGGTTGCTAGCTACCGCTGCAACCCGGATTCTTCTTTGAAAAAGAAAGAGACGAACCTCAAATAATTAAGTAGCTAACTAAATCTGATGTATGCAATGTTTTTTATTCCAATGATCGTCTTTTAATGTATAATTAGCATTGGACTGATCGTCTCTTACTAGGTTGCTAGCTACTGCTGCAACCCAAATTCACATATATAGTTATGAGAGGCAGATTGGCCGAGTGGTCCAAGGCACTGGTGTTAGCCACAAGTCTCTTCGGAGGCGTGGGTTCAAATCTTACCGCTGGTATACGATTATGATTTATGTACAAAAATCAAATATCTTTGAAAAGACTGCAGTATGAAAAGACATCAAAAATGCAGTTTCTAATTAAAAAATTTATTCTCTCTTAGAAATAATTTATTTTAGTTACAAAAGATTTTTAACCCAATTAATTTCTTTTAAAATGAGCCATTGAACAACTTTCTACGATGTTCCAGTGCCAAGCTATCTGTGGAAAAGAAAAAAAAATATCCCGTTTAGGCACAATGTTGTATTAGCTGCCACTTTTCTTTATTTTCAAGCCAATATACTTCCCTTGCTGTTCAAGCCAAGGGACAGAAATTCTCCTATACAGGGGTTTCGGACAAGGCGGTTCTAATGGTGTACTTTTTGTGTTGACCTGACTTCTTTTTATAGGAGTTAGGGGTTTTTATATTTCTTAACATTGGACGTGATCGTCTCTTACTAGGTTGCTAGCTACCGCTGCAACCCGGATTGCTAGCTACCGCTGCAACCCGGATAATTATATTTCTTAACATTAGACGTGATCGTCTCTTACTAGGTTGCTAGCTACCGCTGCAACCCGGATTACATTTTAAACAACTATATCTACTAGCAAACAAGTCAAATACATGCGATGGTTTGATCTTCTAATGATCGTCTTTTAATATAATCTCTTACTAGGTTGCTAGCTACCGCTGCAATCCGGAAATAATCCTTTGGACTTGAGCCCATTCTTTACTAAACATCTTTATATAAAATATTTAAGTTACTATTGGCTAGAGTTTGTTCTTTATTACAAATCTTTCAAATTGATTACAAACAGGAAAAAGCCTACGGCTTTTTCTTCTTTGAAATAGTAAGAGACTAGCCTTAAGCAATCAAATAGCTAACTAAATCAAATGTATGTAATGGGTTTTTTATTCCAATGGTCGTCTTTTAATGGAAAATTTTATTATATTGGCCTTAAATATAACTGTACTAGCCTACACTATAGTTAAGTGGCCTATAAAATTTAGTAGAGGCAAGAGATTGTTATTTATTATAAAACCTCAAAGAATCAGGTAGCTAACTAAGTCCAATATAAGCAATTATTTGTTCTTCTAATGATCATCTTTTAATTTGGCGTTTCTTACTAGGTTGATAGCTACCACTTAAACCCGGATTATGTAATAGGTTGCTAGCTACCGCTGCAACCTAGATATTCTTATTTCTGCTACTATGGGCTTAAGGTTCGTTCTTTCATGTAAAACTAGCAAAACATTTTTTAAGTCTGATGAAGATTTAACTAATGTGTCAAAAGTAAGGTTGCAAGTCGACGATTTTTTTTTGGCCTTATTATAATTGGTATGGTGAAATAATAATATGCATATGGCTCTTAAATCATACTTCTTTATGGTCCCATATGGTTTAGTGGCTAGGATAGTTAACTTTCACTTAACAGGCCCGGGTTCGATTCCCGGTGTGGGAAACTTTTTAACTCTATAATCTTCGAACATTTGAACCTTTTATAATTTATAATGATGTATAATATAAATGCTGTAATCTTAACTATAGTGAAGTTGCCTATGCAAGTTAGTATAGGGAAGAGTTCGATCTTTATTATATTTTCTTTGTCATTCAAGCCAAAGGGCGGTAAGTTTCCTTTATAGGGGTTTCGGACAAGGCGGTTCTAATGGTTTACTATTTGTTTTGATCTGACTCTTTTTTTAGGAGTTAGGGGTTTTTATATTTCTTAAAATTTGACGTGATCGTCTCTTACTAGGTTGCTAGCTACCGCTGCAACCCGGATAAGCTGAGTATGCAATATAGTATAAGCAAGAGTTTGTTCTTTATCATATTTACCACGAACTGTTTGATATAATTATGGATTAAAGGTCGTTCTTTAATATAATTTTCTATTCACGTCATAGCTCTAATCTAATATAAAGCTATGACGACATTCATTATTCATCTAGTAGGGTTTCAGACAAGGTAGTTTCAATGATGTACTTTCGTTTTGATCTTTCTCTATTTTTAGGAGTTTTGTTATATTTCTTAGCATGGGACTGATTGTCTCTTACTAGGTTGCTAGCTACTGCTGCAACCCAAATTCACATATATATTTATTTATGAGAGGCAGCCTGGCCGAGTGGTCCAAGACACTGGTGTTAGCCACCAGTCTCTTCGGAGGCGTGGGTTCAAATCTTACCGCTGGTATACGATTATGTTTGAAAGACTGCAGTGTGAAAAGACATCAAAAATGCAGTTTTTGGTGGAAAAATTTATTCTCTTTTAGAAATAATTTATTTTAGTTACTATAGATTTTTAACCCAATTAATTTCCTTTAAAATGAGCTATTGAACAACCCTCTACGATGTTACAGTGCCAAGCTATCTGTGGAAAAGAAAAAAAAAAGAAAAAAGAAAAAAATATCCCGTTTGGGGAGAATAACGTGGTTAAAGTCAATTTTCTTGATTTTCAAGCCAATATATTTCCCTTGCTGTTTAAGCCAAGGGACAGAAAGTTTCCTATACAGGGGTTTCGGACAAGGCGGTTCTAATGGTGTACTTTTTGTTTTGATCTGACTCCTTTGTTAGGAACTATGGGTTTTTATATTTCTTAACATTGGACGTGATCGTCTCTTACTAGGTTGCTAGCTACCGCTGCAACCCGGATTACATATTTAAAATCCTCATAAAAATATAAAAATTCCGTTTTTTGAAGTTTCGGTTACTATCGAGACGAGTCACTCTTACTATACAATAATTTCAGGAGTTATGGGTTTTTATATTTCTTAACATTGGACGAGATTGATCGTCTCTTACTAGGTTCTTTAGCTATGGTCTCTTACTAGGAGTAATATAAATTTACCACGAACTGTTTGATTGCTTCAAAAATCAAATATCTTTGAAAAGACTGCAGTATGAAAAGACCTAAAAAATGCAGTTTTTAGTGGAAAAATTTATTCTGTTTTAAAATAATTTGTTTTAGTTACAAAAGGTTTTTAATCCAATTAATTTCCTTTAAAATGAGCCATTGAACAACTCTTTACGATGTTCTAGTGCCAAGCTAAATATTTCTTAACATTGGACGTGATCGTCTCTTACTAGGTTGCAAGCTACCGCTGCAACCCGGATTACTCCAATGATCGTCTTTTAATGTAATGTAATACAAACAGGAAAAGTCTATGGCTTTTTCTTAATTGGAATAGTAAGAGACGACCTGGCTATAACCTCAATTATGACATCATTGTTCAATCTTTAACATGAAATTACTGACAAACGCCATTTATGATGAACTATGTCGGTCTTTTATGTAAACTTTACTAAGCTATACTATAATTAAGTGGCGTAGAAAGTTTAGTATAGGGAAGAGGTCGTTCTTTATTATATTGATCTGACTCTATTTTTAGGAGTTTTGGGTTTTTATATTTCTTAGCATTGGACTGATCGTCTATTACTAGGTTGCTAGCTACTGCTGCAACCCAAATTCAAATTTATATTTATTTATGAGAGGCAGCCTGGCCGAGTGGTCCAAGGCACTGGTAATAGCCACCAGTCTCTTCAGAGGCGTGGGTTCAATTCTTACCGCTGGTATACGATTATGTTTGAAAGACTGCAGTGTGAAAAGACATCAAAAATGCAGTTTTTGGTGGAAAAATTTATTCTCTTTTAGAAATAATTTATTTTAGTTACTATAGATATTTAACCCAATTAATTTCCTTGAAAATGCGCTATTGAACAACCCTTTACGATTTTCGAGTGCCAAGCTAACTGTGGAAAAGAAAAAAGAAAAAAAAAAGAAAAAAAAAAAAGAAAAAAAAAACCCGTTTAGGCCGACTGTTGTAGTTGATTCCCCTTTTATTGTTTTTAAAGCTAATATATTTCTATTGCTGTTAAAGCCCAGGGCTCGAAATTTTACGATGCAGGGGTTTCGGACAAGGCGGTTCTAATGGTGTACTTTTTGTTTTGATCTTACTCTTTTTTTAAGAACTATGGGTTTTTATATTTCTTAACATTGGACGTGATCGTCTCTTACTAGGTTGCTAGCTACCGCTGCAACCCGGATTAACTTATGATGATTTCTTACGGAACATAATTAAAATTTCTTAATATAATAAAAATTATTGTAATTCCTTTAAAATGAGCTGTTATACAGCTCTCTATGATTTTCCAGTGCCCAGCTAGCTGAGGAGGAAAATCAAGCGGAAAGAAAAAATATCCCGTTTGTGGAGAATAACGTGGTAAAAGTCAATTTTCTTGATTTTCAAACCAATATATTTTCTTTGTTATTCAAGCCAAAGGGCGGTAAGTTTCCTTTATACAGGATTCGGACAAGGCGGCTCTAATGGTGTACTTTTTGTTTTGATCTGACTCTTTTCTTAGGAGTTGGGGGGTTTTATATTTCTTAACATTGGAGGTGATCGTCTCTTACTAGGTTGCTAGCTACCACTGCAACCCGGATATCAAGTATCAAGAACCTAACAAAAAATTAAACTAAATTTTAAATTTTCAGGTACTTTTCTAGTCTACATTAAAAGATTAAAACTATTGTTCAGACACCATAAATATTTTTGCAGTTTATAACTTTAGCGATTCTGAACTAAAAACGAAAATAAAATAAAATAAAATTTTTCAATTTTTACGTCACGTCGGTAATTAATTCATATATGGTTAATAGTACACAATAGGTTTTAGATATTACGTCATGTCACTTATTACGTCATATATGGTTATTAGTAGATAATCGGTAAAATATTCGTTCTTTATTATAAGTTCAGACACCTTAAATATTTTTGTAGTTTATAACTTTAGCGATTCTGAACTTAAAACGAAAATAAAATAAAAATTAATTTTTACGTCACGTCGCTCATTAAGTCATTTATGTTTATTAGTGGACAATAGGTTCTAGATATTAAGTCATGTCACTTATTACGTCATATATGGTTATTAGTAGATAATCGGTAAAATATTCGTTCTTTATTATATTGATCTGAGACCTTTTTTAGGAACTATGGGTTTTTATATTTCTTAACATTGGACGTGATCGTCTCTTACTAGGTTGCTAGCTACCGCTGCAACCCGGAGGTTGCTAGCTACCGCTGCACCCCGGATTATTTATGAGAGGCAGCCTGGACGAGTGGTCCAAGGCACTGGTGTTAGCCACCAGTCTCTTCGGAGGGGTGGGTTCAAATCTTACCGCTGGTATGCGATTATGTTTGAAAGACTGCAGTGTGAAAAGACATCGAAAATGCAGTTTTTGGTGGAAAAATTTATTCTCTTTTAGAAATATTTTATTTTAGTTACTATAGACTTTTAACCCAATTAATTTCCTTTAAAATGAGCTATTGAACAACCCTCTACGATATTCCAGTGCCAAGCTATCTCTGGATACAAAAGAAAAGAGAAAAAAAGGAAAAAAGAAAAAAATATCTCGTTTAGGCAGAATGTTGTCGTAGCTGCCACTTTTCTTGATTTTCAAGCCAATATATTTCCCTTGCTGTTAAAGCCAAGGGACAGAAACTTTCCTATACAGGGGTTTCGGACAAGGCGGTTCTAATCGTGTAGTTTTTGTTTTGATCTGACTCCTTTTTTAGGAACTATGGGTTTTTATATTTCTTAACATTGGACGTGATCGTCTCTTACTAGGTTGCTAGCTACTGCTGCAACCCTTATTACTGTAGTCTTACTAGGTTGCTAGCTACTGCTGCAGCCCGGATTAGTTATAAAAGATTATTAACTCAATTAATTGTCTTTAAAATGAGTCATTGAACAACTCTCTACGATGTTCCAGTGCCAAGCTATCTGTGGAAAAAAAAGAAAGAAAAAAAATATGCCATTTAGGCAGAATGTTGTAGTAGCCGCCACTTTTCTTGACTTTCAAGCCAATATATATCCCTTACTGTTAAAGTCAAATGACAGAAAGTTTCCTATACAGGGGTTTCAGACATGGAGGTTCTAATGGTGTACTTTTTGCTTTTGATCTAACTTTTTCTTAGGAGTTATGGGTTTTTATATTTCTTAACATTGGACGTGATCGTCTCTTACTAGGTTGATAGCTACCGCTGCAACCTGGACTAGGTTGCTAGCTACCACTGCAACCCGAATTACAATCAGGAAAAACCCTACGGCTTTTTCTTCTGTGAAATAGTAAGAGACGAACCTCAAACAATCAAGTAGCTAACTAAGTCCAATGTATGCAATGGTTTGTTATTGTAATGATCTTCTTTTAATGTAATTTCGTAAGAAAAATGATTCTATTTAAAAATAATTTGTTTTATAACTACAAAAAGTTTTTAAGCCCATTAACTTGCTTTAAAATGAGCCATTAAACAACTCTCTACGATGTTCTAGTGCCAAGCTATCTGTGGAATTACTAACCTATACTATAATTAAGTGGCGTATAAAATTTAGTATAGGCAAGAGGTCGTTCTTTATTATAATTTAATTACAAAATATTTTTAACCCCGTTAATTTGCTTTAAAATTAGCCATTGAACAACTCTCTACCATGTTCCAATGCCAAGCTATCTGTGGAATTACTAACCTATACTATAATTAAGTGGTGTATAAAATTTAGTATAGGCAAGAGGTTGTTCTTTATTATAACATATAAAATTTCTTAATTTAATAAAAATTATTGTTTTAATTACAAAAAGTTTTTAACCCCATTAATTTCCTTCAAAATGAGCCATTGAACAACTCTCTACAATGTTCCAGTGCCATGGTATCTGTTGAATTACTAACCTATACTATAATTAAGTGGCGTATAAAATTTAGTATAGGTAATAGGTCGTTCTTTATTATAATCTTCTTTGAAATAGTAAGAGACGAACATCAAACAATCAAGTAGCTAACTAAGTCCAATGCTTCCAATGGTTTGTTATTCCTATGATCGAATTTTATTGTAATAATTGACAAATAATATTTATGATGAACTATATCGGTCCTTTATATAACTTTAAAATGAGCCATTAAAAAACTCTCTGTGATGTACCAGTGCCAAGTTATCTGTGGAATTACTAACCTATACTATAATTAAGTGGCGTATAAAATTTAGTATAGGCAAGAGGTTGTTCTTTATTATAAAAATTAAAATTTCTTAATGTAATAAAAATAATTTATTTTAATTACAAGAAGTTTTTAACCCCCTTAATTTTCTTTAAAATGAGCCATTGAACAACTCTCTACTGTGTTCCAGTGCCAAGCTATCTGATGAATGACTAACCTATACTATAATTAAGTGGCGTATAAACTTTAGTATAGGCAAGAGGTTGTTCTTTATTTTAAATGAAAATTACGTAATCCCTATTTATGTTTCAGTTAACATGGGGCTAGGTGTCGTTCTTTATTGTAATAACATGAAATTATAATTTATTTTAGTTACTAGGGGTTGAAAGTCCGTTCTTTACTGTAAAATTTATTTTAGTTACTAATGATTTTTAACCGAATTAATTTCCTTTAAAATGAGCTATTGAAAAACTCTCTACGTGTTCCAGTGCTAAGCTATCTGTGGAAAAGAAAGAAAAATAATTAAACTGGAAAACTTTTTGTTTGGCTGTCTCAATTTTTGCATGTCTATAATCTTCATCATTGTGATAACACATCTTGCTGTTTTCTTTTGCTCTCTCAATTATTACTTCGCGAGACGCCTGGTCGGTTGAATACCTTTGTTTTGCTCTCTCAATTATTACTTTTCGATACACCTGGTCGGTTGAATACCTTTGCTTTTTTCTTTTCAAGTTACTATCTCTGTTGTTTGTGTAGTACTCTTTCTTCAACTTGCGTATAGCCTGCTTTGATCTAACCATTATTCTAATCAAGAATGAGAGAATTTTCAGTTCTGACTTTCCTTATATACTAATTATGACGTCACTCTATTCACGTCATAGCTCTAATATAAAACTATGATGACGTTCATTATTTATCTAGTAGGGTTTCAGACAAGGTATTTCTAATGATGTACTTTTGTTTTGATCTGACTCTATTTTTAGGAGTTTTGGGTTTTTATATTTCTTAGCATTGGACTGATCGTCTATTACTAGGTTGCTAGCTACTGCTGCAACCCAAATTCACATATATATTTATTTATGAGAGGCAGCCTGGCCGAGTGGTCCAAGGCACTGGTGTTAGCCACCAGTCTCTTCAGAGGCGTGGGTTCAATTCTTACCGCTGGTATACGATTATGTTTGAAAGACTGCAGTGTGAAAAGACATCAAAATGCAGTTTTTGGAGTGGTCCAAGGCACTCGTGTTACCCACCAGTCTCTTCGGAGGCGTGGGTTCAAATCTTACCGCTGGTATACGATTATGTTTGAAAGACTGCAGTGTGAAAAGACATCAAAAATGCAGTTTTTGGTGGAAAAATTTATTCTCTTTTAGAAATAATTAATTTTAGTTACTATAGATTTTTAACCCAATTAATTTCCTTTAAAATGAGCTATTGAACAACCCTCTACGATGTTCCAGTGCCAAGCTATCTCTGGATACAAAAAAGAAAAAAAGAAAAAAGAAAAAAATATCCCGTTTGTGGAGAATAACGTGGTTCAAGTCAATTTTCTTGATTTTCAAGACAATATATTTCCCTTGCTGTTCAAGCCAAGGGACAGAAAGTTTCCTATACAGGGGTTTCAGACAAGGCGGTTCTAATGGTGTACTTTTTGTTTTGATCTGACTCCTTTGTTAGGAACTATGGGCTTTTATATTTCTTAACATTGGACGTGATCGTCTCTTACTAGGTTGCTAGCTACCGCTGCGACCCGGATAACGTGTTTTTCTATTCAATTCATAGCTCTAATTTATCTAGTAGGGTTTAAGACAAGGTAATTCTAATGATGCACCTTTGTTTTGATCTGACTGTATTTTTGGGAGTTTTGGGTTTTTATATTTCTTAGCATTGGACTGATCGTCTCTTGCTAGGTTGCTAGCTACTGCTGCAACCCAAATTATGAGAAGCAGCCTGGCCGAGTGATCTAAGGCACTGGTGTTAGCCACCAGTCTCTTCGGAGGCGTGGGTTCAAATCTTACCGCTGGTATACGATTATGTTTGAAAGACTGCAGTGTGAAAAGACATCAAAAATGCAGTTTTTGGTGGAAAAATTTATTCTCTTTTAAAAATTATTTATTTTAGTTACAAAAGGTTTTTAACCCAATTAATTTCCTTTAAAATGAGCTATTGAACAACCCTCTACGATGTTCCAGTGCCAAGCTATCTCTGGATACAAAAGAAAAAAAAAAGAAAAATATCCCGTTTAGGCCGAATGTTGTAGTAGCTGCCACTTTTCTTGATTTTCAAGCCAATATATTTCCCTTGCTGTTCAAGCTAAGGGACAGAAAGTTTACTATACAGGGGTTTCGGACAAGGCGGTTCTAGTGGTGTACTTTTGAATTTGATCTGAGACCTTTTTTAGGAACTATGGGTTTTTATATTTCTTAACATTGGACGTGATCGTCTCTTACTAGGTTGCTAGCTACCACTGCAACCCGGAGGTTGCTAGCTACCGCTGCACCCCGGATTATTTATGAGAGGCAGCCTGGCCGAGTGGTCCAAGGCACTGGTGTTAGCCACCAGTCTCTTCGGAGGGGTGGGTTCAAATCTTACCGCTGGTATGCAATTATGTTTGAAAGACTGCAGTGTGAAAAGACATCGAAAATGCAGTTTTTGGTGGAAAAATTTTTTTTCTTTTAGAAATAATTTATTTAGTTACTATAGACTTTTAACCCAATTAATTTCCTTTAAAATGAGCTATTGAACAACCCTCTACGATGTTCCAGTACCAAGCTATCTCTGGATACAAAAGAAAAGAGAAAAAAAGAAAAGAGAAAAAAATATCCCGTTTAGGCAGAATGTTGTAGTAGCTGCCACTTTTCTTGATTTTCAAGCCAATATATTTCCCTTGCTGTTAAAGCCAAGGGACAGAAAGTTTCCTATACAGGGGTTTCGGACAAGGCGGTTCTAATGGTGTAGTTTTTGTTTTGATCTGACTCCTTTTTTAGGAACTATGGGTTTTTGTATTTCTTAACATTGGACGTGATCGTCTCTTACTAGGTTGCTAGCTACCGCTGCAACCCGGATTACTGTAGTCTTACTACGTTGCTAGCTACTGCTGCAACCCGGATTAGTTATAAAAGATTATTAACTCAATTAATTGTCTTTAAAATGAGTCATTGAACAACTCTCTACGATGTTCCAGTGCCAAGCTATCTGTGGAAAAAAAAGAAAGAAAAAAAATATGCCATTTTGGCAGAATGTTGTAGTAGCCGCCACTTTTCTTGATTTTCAAGCCAATATATTTCCCTTACTGTTAAAGTCAAATGACTGAAAGTTTCCTATACAGGGGTTTCAGACATGGAGGTTCTAATGGTGTACTTTTTGCTTTTGATCTAACTTTTTTTTAGGAGTTATGGGTTTTTATATTTCTTAACATTGGACGTGATCGTCTCTTACTAGGTTGATAGCTACCGCTGCAACCTGGACTAGGTTGCTAGCTACCACTGCAACCCGAATTACAATCAGGAAAAAGCCTACGGCTTTTTCTTCTGTGAAATAGTAAGAGACGAACCTCAAACAATCAAGTAGCTAACTAAGTCCAATGTATGCAATGGTTTGTTATTGTAATGATCTTCTTTTAATGTAATTTCATAAGAAAAATGATTCTATTTAAAAATAATTTGTTTTATAACTACAAAAGTTTTTAAGCCCATTAACTTGCTTTAAAATGAGCCATTAAACAACTCTCTACGATGTTCCAGTGCCAAGCTATCTGTGGAATTACTAACCTATACTATAATTAAGTGGCGTATAAAATTTAGTATAGGCAAGAGGTCGTTCTTTATTATAAAAATTCTTCCTAACCTTTGTGCCTCCTGACGTCTAGAGCCACCATGGGCGGATATCTGGATAAGGACATTTGCATCCGGCAAGTCGAAAGAAGTGTCATCAATTTTACTGACGAATATTGTATTTACTGATGGGTTGTTCTTAAACACTTGAAGAACTTCGAGTCGTTCAGCCTGTGAAGTAGAACCACAGAGGAAGGGCTTTCTAAGAGTAGTGGCGTAGTATTTGAGTGCATACACGTTGTCTGAGAAAACAATAATTTTGTCTTGCCTCCTCTCGTGGTATTTAATCAGAAATTCACAAGTCCGGAACTTGTTTGGGTTCATCACATACAGTAGCAATTGCTTAGCAGACTTGGCTGATAGATATTCCTTGTAGAATTCCGGTGCCATGTCACACCACACTTCGGCACATTGAACTTTAGCTATGTAGCCCTTCTCTTGAAGTTCAAGCCAATTGGCCTCATACATTTTGGGACCAATCAGAAAATTCAGATCAGCAATTTTGTCATCTTCACGCACTACAGTAGCCGTCAATCCAAGTGTACAGTGAGCCTGGACGATTGTTAAAACACGACGAAAAATTTTGGCTGGACTTGTGTGAACTTCATCAAGAACCATACTGCCCCAGTCTTGGTACTGAATCCACTTCTGTTTATGGTCTCCTTAATATGCTCTTTTTTGGCCATACGCTATCAGAGGTTATGTGGTATTCAAAATACTTGCGTTCGTTGGTTTTTACTGATCATAGGACGTAAATCGGCAGATTATATTTTCAGTGGCAGTGCTCCACATCTTAAACTGGGCATTACACTGCTCCACCGAAACAGTTTAATTGCACAACACCAGGGCCTTCTTCCGAACTGTACATACGGCTGTAACTCCGACTAGACTCTTTCCAGCGCCGCACGGTAAGACAATAAGACCCGAACGAGCACGACCGTTGCCAAATATTGTCCTCAGAGCCTTTTCTTGATATGGACGGAGGACTGCACCTGGCTTTAAATCAATGGGGATATCCGGATTCCGTGTATCTTTTTTAAAGTCATACTCGGCCAAAAGAGGATATTTCAACGTGATGCATCTCATCTGCAAGGATTTCAAATGATTTTGATCTATTTCGAACGATATGATTTCTTTGGATAAATACTCGTCGTCATCGTCATCTTTATCAATTTTGGCGTAGAAATTCGAAATATCTTCAGGAATATCTGCAGTACTGACCAACGGAGGGGCGTCCGACCCAGTTCCAGTGCCGGTAATGACAGCATCATTACTTGGTCCAGCCGCGGCAGCCTTTGATCCAAAAGTCACGGCTGCCACCCTTCCCTGACTACTTCTAAGTACCTCATCTGCTGAGCCATGAGGTGCATGGGTTTAATTTTATGCGGTGTCTTTCAAAAGATTCTTACTGACGTCAACATGATGAGACTCCACAAAATAACGATTCTGCTTAAGCGGTAATTTGACCTTGACGTAGGATAGTGTACAGAGGGTAATAAACTCCTCAATTCCTTTAGGCACTGTTGTCTTACTCAGCCTTTTCAAATATTCAATAATGTCTTTAGTCTCCAGTCCGACGCTAACGGCTGCGTACAGCGCATATACTGTCAACTTGTACTCGTGGATATACTTCGGTCGCGAAACAGGTTCAATAATGGCAACCAAAAAGTCATGGGCGTGTTTGTACACTGGAGAGACAGACTCGAGGAAAATGTGACCATATGGCAACACCCATAAAGGACACGCTTCATGATCTGGCTTGAGTGTCATCTCATTTCTATAATCTTTAGCACCGAATGTATCCTCTTGTGCAGAAAAATCTATGCGTTCAAGATCTTGCTTTGCAGCTCCCGGGAGACCCTCAGAAACATCAACATCTTGAAGGGATTGTTCAAATTCTGCTTCAATATCTCGTCCTTGTCATTTCTGTCTACTATCTGTGTCTTTTTCACATGATTCTGCATCCAGGTCGGTAGCTTACTAATTTTTTATATTAATAATTGACTGAGGTTTCACGTGTCCTTCTCTTTATCCTTAAGCTTATAACATTTTAAGGTATTTTTCCAGCTTGTATTGAAATATTCAAACTATTGCTCGGATACCATGGATATTTTTGCAGTTTACACAAGCTGCAAAGAACGCACAGGCTGATCTTTGTAAACTGAGAAAAATTTTACGAATGTTTTACCGGGATTACGAAAAATATTCAAAATTAAAGATTAAAATTATCTCTAAAAGAATAGATTTTGTTGAAAAGTCAGCTAGAGATGCTTTCGCAGAACTTCATAGTAATATCCAAAAGAAATGTTGCTTGTTTAGTGAAAAGCTTCCAAGGTATGGACCAGCAACTGTGGAACAGTTTACAGATGTAATGGGAAATCTTATACATCACTGTGAATATATGGAGGCATAATTGTTCTTTACTTAGTTTCAGCTTAAATTCGATGATCGAGCCTTTATGTACTACATCCAACGACTATGACGTCATTGATCAATATTGTATATGCAAAATTAAGTTTTTCGTGAAAAATAATTATTAAAAAAAATTAAGTGCAGAAGGCGCTAGATCTAGAGATTCCCTTTAAAATGAGCCATTGAACAACTCTCTACGATGTTCCAGTGCCAAGCTATCTCTGGAAACAAAAGAAAGAAAAAAATATCCCGTTTGTGCAGAATAACGTGGTTAAAGTCAATTTTCTTGATTTTCAAGCCAATATATTTTCTTTGTTATTCAAGCCAAAGGGTGGTAAGTTTCCTTTATAGGGGTTTCGGACAAGGCGGTTCTAATGGTGTACTTTTTGTTTTGATCTGACTATTTTTCTAGGAGTTAGGGTTTTTTATATTTCTTAACATTGGACGGGATCGTCTCTTACTAGGTTGCTAGCTACCGCTGCAACCCGGACTAGCTACCGCTGCAACCCGGACTAGCTACCGCTGCAACCCGGATAAACTGAAAAATAAAATATATATTAAAAAATGTAATTTTTTGGTCTGAAAATACATAGTCAATCCCACATTGGGTAGTTAGAACCTAACCAAAAATAAAACTAATTTTAACATTTTAAGGTATTTTTCCAGCTTTTATTGAAATATTCTAACTATTGCTCGGATACCATGGATATTTTTGCAGTTTACACAAGCTGCAAAGAACGCACAGGCTGATCTTTGTAAACTGAGAAAAATTTTACGAATGTTTTACCGGGATTACGAAAAATATTCAAAATTAAAGATTAAAATTATCTCTGAAAGAATAGATTTTGTTGAAAAGTCAGCTAGAGATGCTTTCGCAAAACTTCGTAGTAATATCCAAAAGAAATGTTGCATGTTTAGTGAAAAGCTTCCAAGGTATGGACCGGCAACTGTGGAACAGTTTACAGATGTAATGGGAAATCTTATACATCACTGTGAATATATGGAGGCATAATTGTCCTTTACTTAGTTTCAGCTTAAATTCGATGATCGAGCCTTTATGTACTACATCCAACGACTATGACGTCATTGATCAATATTGTATATACAAAATTAAGTTTTTCGTGAAAAATAATTAATAAAAAAAATTAGGTACAAAAGGCGCTAGATCTAGAGATTTCCTTTAAAATGAGCCATTGAACAACTCTCTACGATGTTCCAGTGCCAAGCTATCTCTGGAAACAAAAGAAAGAAAAAAATATCTCGTTTGTGCAGAATAACGTAGTTAAAGTCAATTTTCTTGATTTTCAAGCCAATATATTTTCTTTGTTATTCAAGCCAAAGGGTGGTAAGTTTTCTTTCTAGGGGTTTTGGACAAGGCGGTTCTAATGGTGTACTTTTTTTTTTGATCTGACTATTTTTCTAGGAGTTAGGGGTTTTTATATTTCTTAACATTGGACGTGATCGTCTCTTACTAGATTGCTAGCTACCGCTGCAACCCGGATAAAACAGGAAAAAGCCTACGGCTTTTTTTCTTTTAAATAGTAAGAGACGAAACTCAAACATTCAAGTAGCTAACTAAGTCCAATGTATGGAATGGTTTGTTATTTCAGTGATCGTCTTTTAATGTAAAAATATAAATACTTTAATCTTAACTATAGTGAAGTTGCGTATGGAAGTTAGTATAGGGAAGAGTTTGATCCTTATTATATTTAAACTGAGCTATTATACAGCTCTCTATGATTTTCCAGTGCCCAGCTAGCTGAGGAGAAAGAAAAAACTTTCAGTTAACATGGGCTAGGTGTCGTTCTTTATTGTATACTGCTGCAACCCGAATTCACATATATATATTTATTTATGAGAGGCAGCCTGGCCGAGTGGTCCAAGACACTGGTGTTAGCCACCAGTCTCTTCGGAGGCGTGGTTTCAAATCTTACCGCTGGTATACGATTATGTTTGAAAGACTGCAGTGTGAAAAGACATCAAAAATGCAGTTTTTGGTTGAAAAATTTATTCTCTTTTAGAAATAATTTATTTTAGCTACTATAGATTTTTAACCCAATTAATTTCCTTTAAAATGAGCTATTGAACAACCCTCTACGATGTTCCAGTGCCAAGCTATCTGTGGAAAAGAAAAAAAGAAAAGAGAAAAAATATCCCGTTTGGGGAGAATAACGTGGTTAAAGTCAATTTTCTTGATTTTCAAGCCAATATATTTCCCTTGCTGTTCAAGCCAAGGGACAGAAAGTTTCCTATACAGGGGTTTCGGACAAGGCAGTTCTAATGGTGTACTTTTTGTTTTGATCTGACTCCTTTGTTAGGAACTATGGGTTTCTATATTTCTTAACATTGGACGTGATCGTCTCTTACTGGTTGCTAGCTACCGCTGCAACCCGGATAATATCCAAAAGAAATGTTGCATGTTTAGTGAAAAGCTTCCAAGGTATGGACCGGCAACTGTGGAACAGTTTACAGATGTAATGGGAAATCTTATACAATAAAATTTAGTATAGGCAAGAGGTCGTTCTTTATTATATATGTAATTAATAGGTTGCTAGATACCGCTGCAACCTAGATATTCTTAATTCTGCTACTATGGGCTAAGGTTCGTTCTTTACTGTAAAAACTGATCATCTCTTACTAGGTTGCTAGCTACTGCTGCAACCCAAATTATGAGAGGCAGCCTGGCCGAGTGGTCCAAGGCACTGGTGTTAGCCACCAGTCTCTTCGGAGGCGTGGGTTCAATTCTTACCGCTGGTATAAGATTATGTTTGAAAGACTGCAGTGTGAAAAGACATCAAAAATGCAGTTTTTGGTGGAAAAATTTATTCTCTTTTAGAAATAATTTATTTAAGTTACTATAGATTTTTAACCCAATTAATTTCCTTTAAAATGAGCTATTGAACAACCCTCTACGATGTTCCAGTGCCAAGCTATCTGTGGAAAAGAAAGAAAAAAAAAAAAAATATCCTGTTTAGGCAGAATGTTGTAGTAGCTGCCACTTTTCTTGATTTTCAAGCCAATATATTTCCCTCGCTGTTCAAGCCAAGGGACAGAAAGTTTCCTATACAGGGGTTTCGTACAAGGTGGTTCTAATGGTGTACTTTTTGTTTTGATCTGACTCCTTTGTTAGGAACTATGGGTTTTTATATTTCTTAACATTGGACGTGATTGTCTCTTACTAGGTTGCTAGCTACCACTGCAACCCGGATATACCGATGCAACCCGGATTACTAAGTTGCTAGCTACTGCTGCAACCCGGATGAAATCTTTTCTTTGTCTGATGTGAAATTACAAACAAGAAAAACTCTATGGCTTTTTCTTAATTGGAATAGTAAGAGACGACCTGGCTACAAACTATGACTATGACATCATTGATCAATCTTTAACATGAAATGTTCTTTACTGTAATGGTTTGTTCTTTTCTAGCTTTCAGCAATCTCTAAAGCCATGATATTGATGGAAATTACATAATCCCTATTTATGTTTCAGTTAACATGGGCTAGGTGTCACTCTTTATTGTAAAACTTATATGTAACTTTTTTTTTATAAGTCTTCGATAGTCTAATGGTAAGTATGCCCACTTGTTACCTGGGAGAAGGGGGTTCGATTCCCCGTCGGAGAGAACTTTTAATATGTTGAATTAAAAGCACTATCTTTTCAATTTAAAATTTAAAAAAGAAACTTGTTTATTTACATTCTAGCTAAAATAATGAAGATAATATGAATGAACCACAGTGTTCAGTTTCTTTGGACTTGAGTTCGTTTTTTAACTTTAAATACAAACAGGAAAAAGCATACGGCTTTTTCTTCTTTTAAATAGTAAGAGACGAAACTCAAACAATCAAGTAGCTAACTCAGTCCAATGTATGGAATGGTTTGTTATTTCAGTGATCGTCTTTTAATATAAAAAAAATATAAATACTGTAATCTTAACTATAGTGAAGTTGCGTATGCAAGTTAGTATAGGGAAGAGTTTGATCTTTATTATATTGCTCTTCTAATGATCGTCCTTTAATATAATATTGGAAACTACATAATCCCTATTTATGTTTTAGTTAACATGGGCAAGGTGTCGTTCTTTATTGTATTCTTAACATTGGACGTGATCGTCTCTTACTAGGTTGCTAGCTACCGCTGCAACCCGGATATGGACTAAGGTTCGTTCTTTCATGTAAAACTAGCAAAACATTTTTTAAGTCTGATGAAGATTTAACTAATGTGTCAAAAGTAAGGTTGCAAGTCGACGATTTTGTTTTGGCCTTATTATAATTGGTATGGTGAAATAATAATACGCATATGGCTCTTAAATCATACTTCTTTATGGTTCAATATGGTCTAGTGGCTAGGATAGTTAACTTTCACTTAACAGGCTCGGGTTCGATTCCCGGGGTGGGAAAATTTTTAACTCTATAATCTTCGAACATTTGAACCTTTTATAATTTATAATGATGTATAATATAAATACTGTAATCTTAACTATATTAACTATAGTGAAGTTGTGTATGCAAGTTAGTATAGGGAAGAGTTCGATCTTTATTATAATTGCTTTAAAATGAGCCATTAAACAACTCTCTACGAAGTTCCAGTGCCAAGCTATCTGTGGATACAAAAAAAGAAAAAAAAAGAAAAAAGAAAAAAATATCCCGTTTAGGCAGAATGTTGTAGTAGCTGCCACTTTTCTTGATTTTCAAGCCAATATATTTCCCTTGCTGTTCAAGCCAAGGGACAGAAATTTTACTATGCAGGGGTTTCGGACAAGGCGGTTCTAATGGTGTACTTTTTGTTTTGATCTGACTCTTTTTTTAAGAACTATGGGTTTTTATATTTCTTAACATTGGACGTGATCGTCTCTTACTAGGTTGCTAGCTACCGCTGCAACCCGGATTTGATCTGACTCTTTTTTTAGGAGTTAGGGGGTTTTATATTTCTTAACATTGGAGGTGATCGTCTCTTACTAGGTTGCTAGCTACCGCTGCAACCCGGACTACCGGTGCAACCCGAATCCCTATTGTAAAACTAAATCCAATATAAGCAATGGTTTGTGCTTCTAATGATCATCTTTTAATTTGGTTTTTCCACCACTGCAACCCGTATTTCTACCGCTGCAACCCGTATTATGTAATTAATAGCTAGGTTGCTAGCTACCGGTAGCTAGGTTGCTAGCTACTGCTTCAACCTAGATATTCGTATTTCTGTTACTATGAGCTAAGGTTCGTTCTTCACTGTAAAATCGCTGCAAACCGGGTACGACAACTCCTTCGATACGAAGTGCCTGACTGAATAAGAAAAAACACATTGTGCCTACATCGTTCTTTACTCAGGCAGTGCTAGCGCGCGGCCTATGATAATAAACTGATTACACACAGGAAAAAGCCTATGGCTTTTTCTTCTTTGAAATAGTAAGAGACGAGTCTCAAACAATCAAGTAGCTAGCTAATTCCAATGTATGCAATTCTTTGTTATTCCAGTGATCCTCTTTTATTGTAAATCCCTTGCTGGTCAAGCCAATTGACAGAAAGTTTCCTATACAGGGGTTTCGGACAAGGCGGTTCAAATGGTGTACTTTTTATTTTGATCTGACTGCCTTTTTAGGAGCTATGGGTTTTTATATTTCTTAACACTGGACGTGATCGTCTCTTACTAGGTTGCTAGCTACTGCTGCAACCCGGATCTAGTGCCAAGCTATCTGTGGAATTGCTAACCTATACTATAATTCAGTGGCATATAAAATTTAGTATAGGCATGAGGTCGTTCTTTATTATAAATCATAGCTCTAATATAAAGCTATGACGACATTCATTATTTATCTAGTAGGGTTTCAGACAAGGTAGTTCTAATGATGTACTTTTGTTTTGATCTGACTCTATTTTTAGGAGTTTTGTTATATTTCTTAGCATGGGACTGATCGTCTCTTACTAGGTTGCTAGCTACTGCTGAAACCCAAATTCACATATATATTTATTTATGAGAGGCAGCCTGGCCGAGTGGTCCAAGACACTGGTGTTAGCCACCAGTCTCTTTTGAGGCGTGGGTTCAAATCTTACCGCTGGTATACGATTATGTTTGAAAGACTGCAGTGTGAAAAGACATCAAAAATGCAGTTTTTGGTGGAAAAATTTATTCTCTTTTAGAAATAATTTATTTTAGTTACTATAGATTTTAACCCAATTAATTTCCTTTAAAATGAGCTATTGAACAACCCTCTACGATGTTCCAGTGCCAAGCTATCTGTGGAAAAGAAAAAAAAAGAATAAAATATCCCGTTTGGGGAGAATAACGTGGTTAAAGTCAATTTTCTTGATTTTCAAGCCAATATATTTCCCTTGCTGTTCAAGCCAAGGGACAGAAAGTTTCCTATACAGGGGTTTCGGACAAGGCGGTTCTAATGGTGTACATTTTGTTTTGATCTGACTCCTTTTTTAGGAACTATGGGTTTTTATATTTCTTAACATTGGACGGGATCATCTATTACTAGGTTGCTAGCTACCGCTGCAACCCGGATCTTTACTATAAAATAGAAATTTATTCTGTTTTTTAGGTGTTTCAATTGAATTTGATAATTTTTTTGTTAATTTTCCCCTTTTTAATTTCATTCAAAAAGACATTAAATTGTTCAGGGACAACATAAAGTATATCCTTTATAGTAAAATATAAGATGATGTTATGTAGAATTTTCCACTTTTTAGATAAACAAACCGTTACCACCACAGTGTTTTGAACTCAAATTCTTCTTAGCAGAATGACAAATCAATCTCCACAGGACAGTGGTAACTGCTATTCCAAATATATCATTCAGTATGTGGTGTCTAAGATTTAATAAAAAAGTGTGAAAATTATCCCATACGATTTAGGAGCAATTAACTTTTTCTGCTCAATTATTATTTTATAGAATAAACTATATAAGAAAACATATATGTTTTGATAAAAAATGTTTAGAAAAGAACGAACTCCAGCTAATAGTAACCCATTTAAAAACAAATATAAAAAGTAACTGCCAACTGAGGAAGAATCCTAATTTGAAGCTGATTTAGGAATGGGTAACTTTATAAATTAGTTTTTGCTTTTTTTGTCCGAAATAAATTAAATATAGCGACGTATCTGATATATATAACCTGATCACAAACAGGAAAAAGCCTACGGCATTTTCTTCTTTGAAATAGTAAGAGACGAACATCAAACAATCAAGTAGCTAACTAAGTCCAATGCTTCCAATGGTTTGTTATTCCAATGATCGTATTTTATTGTAATAATTGAAAAATAATATTTATGATGAACTATATCGGTCCTTTATATTACTTTAAAATGAGCCATTAAAAAACTCTCTATGATGTACCAGTGCCAAGTTATCTGTGGAATTACTAACCTATACTATAATTAAGTGGCGTATAAAATTTAGTATAGGCAAGAGGTCGTTCTTTATTATAAAAATTAAAATTTCTTAATGTAATAAAAATAATTTATTTTAATTACAAGAAGTTTTTAACCCCCTTAATTTTCTTTAAAATGAGCCATTGAACAACTCTCTACTGTGTTCCAGTGCCAAGCTATCTGATGAATGACTAACCTATACTATAATTAAGTGGCGTATAAACTTTAGTATAGGCAAGAGGTTGTTCTTTATTTTAAATGAAAATTACGTAATCCCTATTTATGTTTCAGTTAACATGGGCTAGGTGTCGTTCTTTATTGTAATAACATGAAATTATAATTTATTTTAGTTACTAGGGGTTGAAAGTCCGTTCTTTACTGTAAAATTTATTTTAGTTACTAATGATTTTTAACCGAATTAATTTCCTTTAAAATGAGCTATTGAAAAACTCTCTACGTGTTCCAGTGCCAAGCTATCTGTGGAAAAGAAAGAAAAATAATTAAACTGGAAAACTTTTTGTTTGGCTGTCTCAATTTTGGCATGTCTATAATCTTCATCATTGTGATAACACATCTTGCTGTTTTCTTTTGCTCTCTCAATTATTACTTCGCGATACGCCTGGTCGGTTGAATACCTTTGTTTTGCTCTCTCAATTATTACTTCTAGATACACCTTGTCGGTTGAATACCTTTGCTTTTTTCTTTTCAAGTTAATATCTCTGTTGTTTGTGTAGTACTCTTTCTTCAACTTGCGTATAGCCTGCTTTGATCTAACCATTATTCTAATCAAGAATGAGAGAATTTTCAGTTTTGACTTTCCTTATATACTAATTATGACGTCACTCTATTCACGTCATAGCTCTAATATAAAACTATGATGACGTTCATTATTTATCTAGTAGGGTTTCAGACAAGGTATTTCTAATGATGTACTTTTGTTTTGATCTGACTCTATTTTTAGGAGTTTTGGGTTTTTATATTTCTTAGCATTGGACTGATCGTCTATTACTAGGTTGCTAGCTACTGCTGCAACCCAAATTCACATATATATTTATTTATGAGAGGCAGCCTGGCCGAGTGGTCCAAGGCACTGGTGTTAGCCACCAGTCTCTTCAGAGGCGTGGGTTCAATTCTTACCGCTGGTATACGATTATGTTTGAAAGACTGCAGTGTGAAAAGACATCAAAATGCAGTTTTTGGAGTGGTCCAAGGCACTCGTGTTACCCACCAGTCTCTTCGGAGGCGTGGGTTCAAATCTTACCGCTGGTATACGATTATGTTTGAAAGACTGCAGTGTGAAAAGACATCAAAAATGCAGTTTTTGGTGGAAAAATTTATTCTCTTTTAGAAATAATTAATTTTAGTTACTATAGATTTTTAACCCAATTAATTTCCTTTAAAATGAGCTATTGAACAACCCTCTACGATGTTCCAGTGCCAAGCTATCTCTTGATACAAAAAAATAAAAAAAGAAAAAAAGAAAAAAATATCCCGTTTGTGGAGAATAACGTGGTTCAAGTCAATTTTCTTGATTTTCAAGACAATATATTTCCCTTGCTGTTCAAGCCAAGGGACAGAAAGTTTCCTATACAGGGGTTTCAGACAAGGCGGTTCTAATGGTGTACTTTTTGTTTTGATCTGACTCCTTTGTTAGGAACTATGGGCTTTTATATTTCTTAACATTGGACGTGATCGTCTCTTACTAGGTTGCTAGCTACCGCTGCAACCCGGATCGTTCTTTATTTTAAACATAAAACATCCATATACCTGTCTTCTCTCTTTAATTCATACAGTAATGTCCTAGCTGTCTGCTACCTTAGATTAACATTATAAAGGAGTACTGTCTGCTTGGAGATATTATAGCTACATCGGCCACCTGTCTGCTCGGAACTTTTATAGCTACATTGGCTACCTTTCTGCTCTCTTTCATTGACACAGTAAGGGAGTACTGACCGCTTCCTCTAATTAACATTATAAAGGAGTACTGTCCGCTTGTAAGCAATGTAGCTATATGGGGGGACTGTCCGCTTGAAAGCATTGTAGCTATATAGGGTGACTGTCCGCTACTTATCATTATAGCTATATGGGGGGACTGTCCGCTTGTAAGCATTGTAGCTATATGGGTGGAATGCCCGCTGTTAACTGTTATAGCTATATGCTGGGACACCCCGCTCTTAACTGTTATTCAGCCATCTCTACAGCCATGCTACTGATGGAAATTACATAATCCCTATTTATGTTTCAGTTAATATGGGCAAGGTGTCGTTCTTTATTGTAAATTCCAATGATCGTCTTTTAATGTAACATGTCATTTACTATGGGAGAGAGATCGTTCTTTACTGTAATTTAACAAATAAATTGTTTGTTAAAACCCCCCAAAAATTACTGCATTTTACATAATAATGGATAATTTTATAAAAAAAACCAAATTGACAAATACCATTTATGATGAACTATATCGGTCCTTTATGTACTTCTGAAAGAGCGGATTTTGTTGAAAAGTCGGCTAGAAATGCTTTCACAAAACTTTCCAGTAATATCCAAAAGAAATGTTGCACGTTTAATGAAAAGCTTCCAAGGTATGAACCGGCAACTGTGGAACAGTTTACAGATGTAATGTGAAATATTAGAATCACTGTGAATATATAGAGGCATAATTGTCCTTTACTTAGTTTCAGCTTTATTCGATGATCGAGCCTTTATGTACTAACTACATCCAACGATTATGGCGTCATTGATCAATATTGTAAATAAAAAATTATGTTTTTTGTAAAAAATTTAATATATTTAAAAAAAAAATTAAGTACAAATGGTACCATATCTAGAGATTTCCTTTAAAATGAGCCATTAAACAACTCTCTGCGATGTTCCAATGCCAAGCTATGTGTGGAAAAGAAAGAAGAAGAAAGAAAAAAAGATAACGTTTAGGCAGGAAGCTGTAGTATCTGCCACTTTTCTTGATTTTCAAGCCAAATGACAGAAAGTTTCCTATACAGAGGTTTCAGAGATGGCGGCTCTAATGGTGTACTTTTTGTTTTGATCTGACTCTTTTTTAGTAATTATGGGTTTTTATGTTTCTTAACATTGGACGTGATCGTCTCTTACTAGGTTGCTAGCTACCACTGCAACCCGAATTACTCCAATGATCGACTTTTAATGTAATCTTTATTATAATTCTTTGCTATAACAACCAAGATGACGTCAGTTACAACTTGGGTTTCGTTTTATGCTATATCATTACAAACAGGAAAAAACCTACGGCTTTTTCTTCTTTGAAATTGTAAGAGATGATCCTCAGGTAATCAAGTAGCTAACTAAGTCTAATGTATGCAGTGGTATGTTATTCCAATGATCGTCTTTGAATGTAAAGTTTGTCATGTAGAAGTTTTGGACAAGGCAGTTCTAATAGTATACTTTTTGTTTTGATCTGAATCTTTTTTCAGGAGTTATGGGTTACTTTAGTATTTACTATAGGGCGTGATCGTCTCTTACTAGGTTGCTAGCTACCGCTGCAGCCCGGATGATTACAAACAGGAAAAAGCCTACGGCTTTTTCTTCTTTGAAATAGTAAGAGACTAGCCTCAAATAATCAAGTAGCAAACTAAATCCAATGTATGTAATTGGTTTTTATTCCAATGATCGTCTTTTAATGGAAAATTTTAATACATTGACCTTAAATATAACTGTACTAGACAATACTATACGTAAGTGGCCTATAAAAATTTAGTATAGGCAAGAGGTCGTTCGTTACTGTACGCTGGTATACGATTATGTTTGAAAGACTGCAGTGTGAAAAGACATCAAAAAACAGTTTTTGGTGGAAAAATTTATTCTCTTTTAGAAATAATTTATTTTAGTTACTATAGATTTTTAACCCAATTAAATTCCTTTAAAATGAGCTATTGAACAACCCTCCACGATGTTCCAGTGCCAAGCTATCTCTGGATTCAAAAAAAGAAAAAAAATATCCCGTTTAGGCAGAATGTTGTAGTAGCTGCCACTTTTCTTGATTTTCAAGCCAATATATTTCCCTTGCTGTTCAAGCCAAGGGACATAAATTTTACTATGCAGAAGTTTCGGACAAGGCGGTTCTAATGGTGTACTTTTTGTTTTGATCTGACTCTTTTTTTAAGAACTATGGGTTTTTATATTTCTTAACATTGGACGTGATCGTCTCTTACTAGGTTGCTAGCTACCGCTGCAACCCGGATACTGCTGCAACCCAAATTCACATATATATTTATTTATGAGAGGCAGCCTGGCCGAGTGGTCCAAGGCACTTGTGTTAGCCACCAGTCTCTTCAGAGGCGTGGGTTCAATTCTTACCGCTGGTATACGATTATGTTTGAAAGACTGCAGTGTGAAAAGACATCAAAATGCAGTTTTTGGTGGAAAAATTTATTCTCTTTTAGAAATAATTTATTTTAGTTACTATAGATTTTTAACCCAATTAATTTCATTTAAAATGAGCTATTTAACAACCCTCCACGATTTTCCAGTGCCAATCTATCTCTGTATAAAAAAAAAGAAAAAAAAAAAAAAAAAAAAAGAAAAAAATATCCCGTTTAGGCAGAATGTTGTAGTAGCTGCCACTTTTCTTGATTTTCAAGCCAATATATTTCCCTTGCTGTTCAAGCCAAGGGACAGAAATTTTACTATGCAGGGGTTTCGGACAAGGCGGTTCTAATGGTGTACTTTTTGTTTTGATCTGACTCTTTTTTTAAGAACTATGGGTTTTTATATTTCTTAACATTGGACGTGATCGTCTCTTACTAGGTTGCTAGCTACCGCTGCAACCCGGATTTCATTACAAAATATTTTTAACTCCGTTAATTTGCTTTAAAATTAGCCATTGAACAACTCTCTACCATGTTCCAATGCCAAGCTATCTGTGGAATTACTAACCTATACTATAATTAAGCGGTGTATAAAATTTAGTATAGGCAAAAGGTTGTTCTTTATTATAACATATAAAATTTCTTAATTTAATAAAAATTATTGTTTTAATTACAAAAAGTTTTTAACCCTATTAATTTCCTTCAAAATGAGCCATTGAACAACTCTCTACAATGTTCCAGTGCCATGGTATCTGTTGAATTACTAACCTATACTATAATTAAGTGGCGTATAAAATTTAGTATAGGTAATAGGTCGTTCTTTATTATAATCATTTTCTTAAATCCTGGATCGCAAGACATCTTAGTAGCAATCCTTACGCGTGCTCGAGCTTTATTGCGTTTGGTGGCATTTTTATCTCTTTTAAACTTTATTGATATTTCAGGATGTTAGCTTTTTTTTCGTGTAGTAAAGTTTTTTATTAGTAGAAATTTTGATAGCTCTATTTTGATATTGTTTTTGGTTATTCTTTCTTTTTTTCCACTCGCGTGATACCATATTTTTTCAAGGTTTAAAATTATTAAGTACACAAAATCCCGTGTCGAGTATCTAAAACCTAGCATAAAACAAAACTAATTTTAAAATTTTAAGGTATTTATCTTGTTTGAATTACAAAATTAGTATTATTGGTTAGACACCATAAATATTTTTGCAGTTTACATAATAAGTTTAGCGATTCTGGACTTAAAACTAAAATAATTGCAATGATGAGACAATAATATGGAGATATGTACTTTACGGGTTAAAAACCAAAAAAAGTTTGGTTCCAGGATACACTAATAAATTTGAACTGAGATGAAAAAAATTTTTTCTTCCAGGAGACAAAAAGCAAAACTAATTTTAGAATTTTCATGTATTTTTGTTGTTTAAATTAAAAATTACTATTACTGATTAGGCATCATAAATATTTTTGCAGTTTACATAATAATTTTAGCGATTAAGCCAAAAAAGAAAATTTTGGTTCCAGGAGTTTCGGTTACTATTGAGACAACTAGCTATTATTACTATAGAGTTCATTACCATGGACTGTTTTATTGCTTCAAAATTCAAATATCTTTGAAAAGACTGCAGTATGAAATTACATCAAAAATGCAATTTTTTTGACAAAATTGATTCTACTTTAAAAAGTATTTTATTTTTAAATACAAAAGTGACTAGATGTTGCAATTTCCTTTAAAATGAGCTATTATACAGCTCTCTATGATTTTCCAGTGCCCAGCTAGCTGAGCAGGAAAAAAAGCGGAAAGAAAAAATATCCCGTTTGTGGAGAGTAACGTGGTAAAAGTCAATTTTCTTGATTTTCAAGCCAATATATTTTCTTTGTTATTCAAGCCAAAGGGCGGTAAGTTTCCTTTATAGAGGATTCGGACAAGGCGGTTCTAATGGTGTACTTTTTGTTTTGATCTGACTCTTTTTTTAGGAGTTGGGGGTTTTATATTTCTTAACATTGGAGGTGATCGTCTCTTACTAGGTTACTAGCTACCGCTGCAACCCGGATGATTCTTTGAGGTTAGTCTCTTATTATAATTATAACATGACGTCTTCAGAAACAACAATATAATTTCGTGTTTTTCTATTCACGTCATTGCTCTAATATAAAACTATGACGACATTCATTATTTATCTAGTAGGGTTTCAGACAAGGTAATTCTAATGATGTACTTTTGTTTTGATTTGACTGTATTTTTAGGAGTTTTGTTATACTTCTTATCATTGGAATGATCGTCTCTTACTAGATTGCTAGCTACTGCTGCAACCCAGATTCACATATATAGTTATTTATGAGAGGCAGCCTGGCCGAGTGGTCCAAGGCACTGGTGTTAGCCACCAGTCTCTTCGGATGCGTGGGTTCAAATCTTACCGCTGGTATACGATTATGTTTGAAAGACTGCAGTGTGAAAAGACATCAAAAATGCAGTTTTTAGTGGAAAAATTTATTCTCTTTTAGAAATAATTTATTTTAGTTACAAAAGGTTTTTAACCCAATTATTTCCTTTAAAATGAGCTATTGAACAACCCTCTACGATGTTCCAGTGCCAAGCTATCTGTGGAAAAGAAAAAAAGAAAGAAAAAAATATCCCGTTTAGGCAGAATGTTGTAGTAGCTGCCACTTTTCTTTATTTTCAAGCCAATATATTTCCCTTGCTGTTCAAGCCAAGGGACATAAAGTTTCCTATACAGGGGTTTCGGACAAGGCGGTTCTAATGGTGTACTTTTTGTTTTGATCTGACTCCTTTGTTAGGAACTATGGGTTTGTATATTTCTTAACATTGGACGTGATCGTCTCTTACTAGGTTGCTAGCTACCGCTGCAACCCGGATAAAAGTTTTAGTTACTATGTGCCTTGGTTTGTTCTTTACTAGGTTTCAGCTATATCCGATGAAATTTATGCTATAAGATATCATAAAACAATTAATAGCTTTCTACACGTAACTCATATGGTCCAGTGGCTTAGGATAGTTGGCTTTCAACCAATTAGCTTGGGTTCGAATCCCGGTGTGGGAATTATTTTTAAAACAAAATCCAGTGAAATTAATTAGCTAATTTGACAAAACATAGGTAACTAAGGGCAAGAGTTCGTTCTTTAAAATAAGCTTTTGATCTAACTTTTTTTAGGAGTTATGGGTTTTTATATTTCTTAACATTGGACGTGATCGTCTCTTACTAGGTTGATAGCTACCGCTGCAACCTGGACTAGGTTGCTAGCTACCACTGCAACCCGAATTACAAACAGTAAGACAAACAGTAACAGTACGAATTACAAATAGTAAGAGACGAACCTCAAACAATCAAGTAGCTAACTAAGTCCAATGTATGCAATAGTTTGTTATTGTAATGATCTTCTTTTAATGTAATTTCTTAAGAAAAATTATTCTATTTAAAAATAATTTGTTTTATAACTACAAAAAGTTTTTAACCCCATTAATTTGCTTTACAATGAGCCATTAAACAACTCTCTACGATGTTCCAGTGCCAAGCTATCTGTGGAATTACTAACTTATACGATAATTAAGTGGCGTATAAAATTTAGTATAGGCAAGAGGTCGTTCTTTATTATAATTCATCATTATCATACCGTTCCCTGCTCTTTTGTCTAGCCTGCTCAATTCTTGCTTCTCTGTAATGTTCATCATTACCATACCGTTCCTTGATCTTTTGTTTGGCTGTCTCAATTTTTGCATGTCTATAATCTTCATCATTGTGATAACGTTCCCTGCTCTTTTGTCTAGCCTGCTCAATTGTTGCTTCTCTGTAAAGTTTATCATTGTGATAACGCTCCTTGATCTGTTGTTTAGCCTGCTCAATTCTTGCTTCTCTGTAATGTTCATCATTACCATACCGTTCCTTGATCTTTTGTTTGGCTGTCTCAATTTTTGCATGTCTATAATCTTCATCATTGTGATAACACATCTTGCTGTTTTCTGTTGCTCTCTCAATTATTACTTCTCGATACGCCTGGTCGGTTGAATACCTTTGTTTTGCTCTCTCAATTATTACTTCTCGATACACCTGGTCGGTTGAATACCTTTGCTTTTTTCTTTTCAAGTTACTGTCTCTGTTGTTTGTGTAGTACTCTTTCTTCAACTTGCGTATAGCCTGCTTTGATCTAACCATTATTCTAATCAAGAATGAAAGAATTTTCAGTTTTGACTTTCCTTATATACTAATTATGACGTCACTCTATTCACGTCATAGCTCTAATATAAAACTATGATGACGTTCATTATTTATCTAGTAGGGTTTCAGACAAGGTATTTCTAATGATGTACTTTTGTTTTGATCTGACTCTATTTTTAGGAGTTTTGGGTTTTTATATTTCTTAGCATTGGACTGATCGTCTATTACTAGGTTGCTAGCTACTGCTGCAACCCAAATTCACATATATATTTATTTATGAGAGGCAGCCTGGCCGAGTGGTCCAAGGCACTGGTGTTAGCCACCAGTCTCTTCAGAGGCGTGGGTTCAATTCTTACCGCTGGTATACGATTATGTTTGAAAGACTGCAGTGTGAAAAGACATCAAAATGCAGTTTTTGGTGGAAAAATTTATTCTCTTTTAGAAATAATTTATTTTAGTTACTATAGATTTTTAACCCAATTAATTTCCTTTAAAATGAGCTATTGAACAACCCTCTACGATGTTCCAGTGCCAAGCTATCTCTGGATACAAAAAAAGAAAAAAAAAGAAAAAAAGAAAAAAATATCCCGTTTAGGCAGAATGTTGTAGTAGCTGCCACTTTTCTTGATTTTCAAGCCAATATATTTACCTTGCTGTTCAAGCCAAGGGACAGAAATTTTACTATGCAAGGGTTTCGGACAAGGCGGTTCTAATGGTGTACTTTTTGTTTTGATCTGACTCTTTTTTTAAGAACTATGGGTTTTTATATTTCTTAACATTGGACGTGATCGTCTCTTACTAGGTTGCTAGCTACCGCTGCAACCTGGATATAAACTGAAAAATAAAATATATATTAAAAAATGTAATTTTTTGGTCTGAAAATACATAGTCAATCCCACATTGGGTAGTTAGAACCTAACCAAAAATAGAACTAATTTTAACATTTTAAGGTATTTTTCCAGCTTGTATTGAAATATTCAAACTATTGCTCGGATACCATGGATATTTTTGCAGTTTACACAAGCTGCAAAGAACGCACAGGCTGATCTTTGTAAACTGAGAAAAATTTTACGAATGTTTTACCGGGATTACGAAAAATATTCAAAATTAAAGATTAAAATTATCTCTGAAAGAATAGATTTTGTTGAAAAGTCAGCTAGAGATGCTTTCGCAAAACTTCATAGTAATATCCAAAAGAAATGCTTCCAAGGTATGGACCGGCAACTGTGGAACAGTTTATAGATGTAATGGGAAATCTTATACATCACTGTGAATATATGGAGGCATGATTGTCCTTTACTTAGTTTCAGCTTAAATTCGATGATCGAGCCTTTATGTACTACATCCAACGACTATGAAGTCATTGATCAATATTATATATACAAAATTAAGTTTTTCGTGAAAAATAATTAATAAAAAAAATTAAGTGCAAAAGGCGCTAGATCTAGAGATTTACTTTAAAATGAGCCATTGAACAGCTCTCTACGATGTTCCAGTGCCAAGCTATCTCTGGAAACAAAAGAAAGAAAAAAATATCCCGTTTGTGCAGAATAACGTGGTTAAAGTCAATTTTCTTGATTTTCAAGCCAATATATTTTCTTTGTTATTCATGCCAAATGGTGGTAAGTTTCCTGTATAAGGGTTTCCGACTAGGCGGTTCTATTGGTGTACTTTTTGTTTTGATCTGACTATGTTTTTAGGAGTTAGGGGTTTCTATATTTCTTAACATTGGACGTGATCGTCTCTTACTAGGTTGCTAGCTACCGCTGCAACCCGGATACTTTATTATGAAATAAATTACAAACAGGAAAAAGCCTACGGCTTTTTCTTCTTTGGAATAGTAAGAGACGATCCTCAAATAATCAGGCAGCTAACTAGGATTATAATTTGTTCTTTAACATAACTTTAACATAAACTTTATTAATCGGATATTTTAATATATCCTATATGGAGATTTCATTTAAAATGAGCCATTGAACAACTCTCTACGATGTTCCAGTGCCAAGCTATCTCTGGAAACAAAAGAAAGAAAAAAATATCCCGTTTGTGCAGAATAACGTGGTTAATGTCAATTTTCTTGATTTTCAAGCCAATATATTTTCTTTGTTATTCAAGCCAAAGGGTGGTAAGTTTCTTTTATAGGGGTTTCGGACAAGGCGGTTCTAATGGTGTATTTTTTGTTTTGATCTGACTATTTTTCTAGGAGTTAGGGGTTTTTATATTTCTTAACATTGGACGTGATCGTCTCTTACTAGGTTGCTAGCTACCGCTGCAACCCGGATCTTAACATTGGACGTGATCGTCTCTTACTAGGTTGCTAGCTACCGCTGCAACCCGGATTGCTAGCTACCGCTGCACCCCGGATTAAAATTTAAAAAAGAAACTTGTTTATTTACATTCTAGCTAAAATAATGAAGATAATATGAATGAACCACAGTGTTCAATTTCTTTGAACTTGAGTTCGTTTTTTAACTATAAATACAAACAGGAAAAAGCCTACGGCTTTTTCTTCTTTAAATAGTAAGAGACGAAACTCAAACAATCAAGTAGCTAACTAAGTCCAATGTATGGAATGGTTTGTTATTTCAGTGATCGTCTTTTAATGTAAAAATGTAAATACTGTAATCTTAACTATAGTGAAGTTGCGTATGCAAGTTAGTATAGGGAAGAGTTTGATCTTTATTATAATTTTTTGTTATTTTTTCTTTTTTTCCTTTCAAGCGAGACCATATTTTTTCAAGGTTTAAAATTATTAAGTACACAATACCCCGTGTCGAGTATCTAAAACCTAGCATAAAAAAAACTAATTTTTAAATTTTCAGGTATTTATCTTGTTTGAATTACAAAATTAGTATTATTGGTTAGACACCATAAATATTTTTGCAGTTTACATAATAAGTTTAGCAATTCTGGACTGAAAACTAAAATAATTGCAATTATAAGACAATAATATGGAGATAAGTACTTTACGGGTTACATACCAAAAAAAGTTTGGTTCCAGGATACAATAATAACTTTGAACTGAGATTAAAAAAAATTTTTCTCCCAGGAGACAAAAAGTAAAACTAATTATAAAATTTTCATGTGTTTTTGTTGTTTATGGCACATGATATTCGTTGTTTATGGACGTCATGGCACAATGATATTATTTCATGACGTCTTCAGAAACCACAACATAATATCGTGTTTTTCTATTCACGTCATAGCTCTAATATAAAGCTATGACGACATTCATTATTTATCTAGTAGGGTTTCAGACAAGGTAATTCTAATGATGTACTTTTGTTTTGATCTGACTCTATTTTTAGGAGTTTTGTTATATTTATTAGCATTGGACTGATCGTCTCTTACTAGGTTGCTAGCTACTGCTGCAACCCAAATTCACATATATATTATTTATGAGAGGCAGCCTGGCTGAGTGGTCCAAGGCACTGGTGTTAGCCACCAGTCTCTTCGGAGGCGTGGGTTCAAATCTTACCGCTGGTATACGATTATGTTTGAAATACTGCAGTATGAAAAGACATCAAAAATGCAGTTTTTGGTGGAAAAATTTATTCACTTTTAGAAATAATTTATTTTAGTTACAAAAGGTTTTTAACCCAATTAATTTCCTTTAAAATGAGCCATTGAACAACTCTCTACGATGTTCCAGTGCCAAGCTATCTCTGGATACAAAAGAAAAAAAGAAAAAAAAATATCCCGTTTAGGCAGAATGTTGTAGTAGCTGCCACTTTTTTTGATTTTCAAGCCAATATATTCCCCTTGCTGTTCAAGCCAAGGGACAGAAAGTTTCCTATACAGGGGTTTCGGACAAGGCGGTTCTAATGGTGTACTTTTTGTTTTGATCTGACTCCTCTGTTAGGAACTATGGGTTTTCATATTTCTTAACATTGGACGTGATCGTCTCTAACTAGGTTCCTAGCTACCGCTGCAACCCGGATATTTGTGTAGTACTGTTTTTTTCAAATTGCGTATAGCTTGCTTCGATCTAACCATTATTCTAATCAAGAATGAGAGAATTTACATCTTTGTCGTTCTTAAGTAGTAATAATTATGACGTCACGGCGTAATGATTTTATTGACGTCATGGCGCAATGATATTATTTCATGACGTCATCAGAAACAACAATAGATATAAATTCGTGTTTTTCTATTCACGTCATAGCTCTAATATAAAGCTATGACGACATTCATTATTTATCTAGTAGGGTTTCAGACAAGGTAGTTCTAATGATGTACTTTTGTTTTGATCTTACTCTATTTTTAGGAGTTTTGGGTTTTTATATTTCTTAGCATGGGACTGATCGTCTCTTATTAGGTTGCTAGCTACTGCTGCAACCCAAATTATAAGAGGCAGCCTGGCCGAGTGGTCCAAGACACTGGTGTTAGCCACCAGTCTCTTCGGAGGCGTGGGTTCAAATCTTACCGCTGGTATACGATTATGTTTGAAAGACTGCAGTGTGAAAAGACATCAAAAATGCAGTTTTTGGTGGAAAAATTTATTCTCTTTTAGAAATAATTTATTTTAGTTACTATAGATTTTTAACCCAATTAATTTTCTTTAAAATGAGCTATTGAACAACCCTCTACGATGTTCCAGTGCCAAGCTATGTGTGGAAAAGAAAAAAGAAAAAAGAAAAAAATATCCCGTTTGTGGAGAATAACGTGGTAAAAGTCTATTTTCTTGATTTTCAAGCCAATATATTTTCTTTGTTATTCAAGCCAAAGGGCGGTAAGTTTCCTTTATAGAGAATTCGGACAAGGCGGTTCTAATGGTGTACTTTTTGTTTTGATCTGACTCTTTTTTTAGGAGTTGGGGGGTTTTATATTTCTTAACATTGGAGGTGATCGTCTCTTACTAGGTTGCTAGCTACCGCTGCAACCCGGATACAAACCAAAAAAAGTTTGGTTCCAGAATACAATAATAAATTTGAACTGAGATGAAAAAAAGTTTTCTTCCAGGAGACAAAAAGCAAAACTAATTTTAGAATTTTCATGTATTTTTGTTGTTTAAATTAAAAAATTACTATTACTGATTAGGCATCATAAATATTTTTGCAGTTTACATAATAATTTTAGCGATTAAGCCAAAAAAGAAAATTTTGGTTCCAGGAGTTTTGGTTACTATTGAGACAAGTAGCTATTATTACTATAGAGTTCATTACCATGAACTGTTTTATTGCTTCAAAATTCAAATATCTTTGAAAAGACTGCAGTATGAAAATACATCAAAAATGCAATTTTTTTGACAAAATTGATTCTAATTTAAAAAGTATTTTATTTTTAATTACAAAAGTGACTAGATGTTGCAATTTCCTTTAAAATGAGCTATTATACAGCTCTCTATGATTTTCCAGTGCCCAGCTAGCTGAGGAGAAAAATCAAGCGGAAAGAAAAAAATATCCCGTTTGTGGAGAATAACGTGGTAAAAGTCTATTTTCTTGATTTTCAAGCCAATATATATTCTTTGTTATTCAAGCGGATGCGGATTCAGGATTCGGACAAGGCGGTTCTAATGGTGTACTTTTTGTTTTGATCTGACTCTTTTTTTAGGAGTTGGGGGTTTTTATATTTCTTAACATTAGAGGCGATCGTCTCTTATTAGGTTGCTAGCTACCGCTACAACCCGGATATTATACCATTTATAATGTACTATATAGGTCCTTTATGTACGTTGCTAGCTACCGCTGCAACCCGGATAATAAACTGATTACAAACAGGAAAAAGCCTACGGCTTTTTTTTCATTGAAATAGCAAGAGATGAACCTCAAACAATCAAGTAGCTAACTAATTAAATTGTATGCAGTGTTGGTTATTTCAATGTTCGTTAATAAAATTTAGTATAGGCAAGAGGTCGTTCTTTATTATAAACTTTATTATGTTGAATTAAAATCGTTTAATTTAAAATTTAAATATGTTAGAGGTCGATCTTTACTATATTTTTCCACTCGCGTGAGACCATATTTTTTCAACGTTTAAAATATTAAGTACACAATACCCCGTGTCGAGTATCTAAAACCTAGCATAAAAAAAACTAATTTTTAAATTTTCAGGTATTTATCTTGTTTGAATTACAAAATTAGTATTGTTGGTTAGACACCATAAATATTTTTGCAGTTTACATAATAAGTTTAGCGATTCTGGACTGAAAACTAAAATAATTGCAATTATAAGACAATAATATAGAGATACCTACTTTACGGGTTACAAACCAAAAAAAGTTTAGTTCCAGGATACAATAATAACTTTGAACTGAGATGAAAAAAAATTTTCTTCCAGGAGACAAAAAGTAAAACTAATTATAAAATTTTCATGTATTTTTGTTGTTTAAATTAAAAACTTACTATTACTGATTAGGCATCATAGATATTTTTGAAGTTTAAATAATAATTTTAGCGATTAAGACAAAAAAGAAAATTCTGTTTCCAGGAGTTTCGGTTACTATTGAGACAAGTAGCTATTATTACTAAAGAGTTCATTACCATGAACTGTTTGATTGCTTCAAAATTCAAATATCTTTGAAAAGACTGCAGTAAGAAAATACATCAAAAATGCAATTTTTTCGACAAAATTGATTCTACTTCAAAAAGTATTTTATTTTTAATTAAAAAAGTGACTAGATGTTGCAATTTCCTTTAAAATGAGCTATTATACAGCTCTCTATGATTTTCCAGTGCCCAGCTAGCTGAGCAGGAAAAAAAGCGGAAAGAAAAAAATATCCCGTTTGTGGAGAATAACGTGGTAAAAGTCAATTTTCTTGATTTTCAAGCCAATATATTTTCTTTGTTATTCAAGCCAAAAGGGCGGTAAGTTTCCTTTATAGAGGATTCGGACAAGGCGGTTCTAATGGTGTACTTTTTGTTTTGATCTGAATCTTTTTTTAGGAGTTGGGGGGTTTTATATTTCTTAACATTGGAGGTGATCGTCTCTTACTAGGTTGCTAGCTACCGCTGCAACCCGGATTCATGATGACGTCATGGCGCAATGATATTATTTCATGACGTCTTCAGAAACCACAACATAATTTCGTGTTTTTCTATTCACGTCATAGCTCTAATATAAAGCTATGACGACATTCATTATTTATCTAGTAGGGTTTCAGACACGGTAGTTCTAATGATGTACTTTTGTTTTGATATTACTCTATTTTTAGGAGTTTTGGGTTTTTATATTTCTTAGCATGGGACTGATCGTCTCTTACTAGGTTGCTAGCTACTGCTGCAACCCAAATTATAAGAGGCAGCCTGGCCAAGAGGTCCAAGACACTGGTGTTAGCCACCAGTCTCTTCGGAGGCGTGGGTTCAAATCTTACCGCTGGTATACGATTATGTTTGAAAGACTGCAGTGTGAAAAGACATCAAAAATGCAGTTTTTGGTGGAAAAATTTATTCTCTTTTAGAAATAATTTATTTTTAGTTACTATAGATTTTTAACCCAATTAATTTCCTTTAAAATGAGCTATTGAACAACTCTCTACGATGTTCCAGTGCCAAGCTATCTGTGGAAAAGAAAAAAAGAAAAAAAAAGAAAAAAATATCTCGGTTAGGCAGAATGTTGTAGTAGCTGCCACTTTTCTTGATTTTCAAGCCAATATATTTCCCTTGCTGTTCAAGCCAAGGGACAGAAAGTTTTCTATACAGGGGTTTCGGACAAGGCGGTTCTAATGGTGTACTTTTTGTTTTGATCTGACTCCTCTGTTAGGAACTATGGGTTTTTATATTTCTTAACATTGGACGTGATCGTCTCTTACTAGGTTGCTAGCTACCGCTGCAACCCAGATAAAACAGAAAAAGCTGTCTTCAATAAAGAATAGCATTGTTGCAGCCACTTTTCTTTTTTTTCAAACAATGGAATTGCTTTGTTGTTCAAGCCAAGGGACTGTAATTTTTCTATATATGGGTTTCAGACAAGACAGTTTTGATAGTGTACTTCTTGTTTTGTTCTGACACATTTACTTTGATGTAAACTTTAATTAGTCACGTCATAGTCAAAGTGGCAAGCACGATCGACCGTTAACTGAAACTTGGTGGTTCAAATTCCACCGGGGTCGTTTTTTTAATTAGTTATTCAGCTATCAATAAAACCATATCATTACTATATCATCAACTATTATTAATTTGAGTATCAAATCTATTATAGGCAAGAGTTCGTTCTCTATCAAAAATACCGGTGCAATCCGGATATAATTTCAAGTCTCCGATTGTACAGTCGTATATCAGTTACTGTGGGCGAGAGATCGTTCTTTATTGTAATGTGAAAAGACATCAAAATGCAGTTTTTGGTGGAAAAATTTATTCTCTTTTAGAAATAATTTATTTTAGTTACTATAGATTTTTAACCCAATTAATTTCCTTTAAAATGAGCTATTGAACAACCCTCCACGATGTTCCAGTGCCAAGCTATCTCTGGATACAAAAAAAGAAAAAAGAAAAGAAAAAAAAAGAAAAAAATATCCCGTTTAGGCAGAATGTTGTAGTAGCTGCCACTTTTCTTGATTTTCAAGCCAATATATTTCCCTTGCTGTTCAAGCCAAGGGACAGAAATTTTACTATGCAGGGGTTTCGGACAAGGCGGTTCTAATGGTGTACTTTTTGTTTTGATCTGACTCTTTTTTTAAGAACTATGGGTTTTTATATTTCTTAACATTGGACGTGATCATCTCTTACTAGGTTGCTAGCTACCGCTGCAACCCGGATGAGCCATTGAAAAACTTTCTACGATGTTCCAGTGCCTAGCTATCTGTAGAATTACTAACCTATGCTATAATTAAGTGGCGCAAAAAATTTAGAATAGGCAAGAGGTCGTTCTTTATTATAATTTGGCCTCAACAGTCTTTTCTATCGTAGGAGATATAATTTCACAACTCTTACTGCTTGCAACATTATCTTTGCTTTTGTCTGCGGCCTCAATAGTCTTTTCTATCGAAGGTGATATATTTTCACAACTCTTACTGCTTGCACCATTATCTTTGCTTTTGTCTTCGGCCTCAACAATCTTTTCTATCGCAGGTAATATACTTTCACAACTCTTACTATTTGCACCTTTATCTTTGCTTTTGTCAGTCAAAGCATCAGTGTTAACTTCAATTTCTTTTTGGATTTGAACTGGCTCTTTTGAGGCTAAATGATACCACAAAGCCATGGTTACACGTCTGATCAATTCCTCTTTGCAAATTAGTATTTGAGAGGTAATAGGTATACCATTTGTCACCCAGTGGTAGAAAAACTTGCTGTTTGAGTAAGTTAATCTAGTGATCCTGTTAAGCCAGTTAGGAGCCAGAAGCCTCCTGAATTTTGGGTTCGGTCTTCCGTCGTTGTGGTCTTCAGCCTCAACAGTTTTTTCTACCGCAGGTGTCTTACTGCTTGCACCATTGTCGTTGCTTTTGTCAGTAAGAGTATAACTGTTAATTTTAGTTTCTTTTCGGATTTGAACAGGCTCCTTTAATGCGGGAACACTAAAACTCTGAACCTCATTGACTGGTTGTGATTCACTCTTTAAACCTTTATCCATAACAGTCTTGCAAATAGAGACTGCACTCTTGCAGAAAGAACCCACTTTTTTCCAGAATTTATCTCTTATTCCTTGATTTTTCTTCATTGGTAAATTCTCATTGGTATACTCAAGCTTCATTGGTATACTGTAGGATCCAGCAACAGATACAGGAAAGTATGAAACCTCATCTAAAGCTTTTTGTAATGGAGTTTCTTCTTCTTTACAAGTGTAACTGTCGTGTTGATTCTTTGCCATTTCTACAGCAGGTGGTTTTGGTACACTTTCCTTGCTGGGTTCAGAGTTCTGTACTTCTGCACCTTCGCTTGAACATTCAGTTGTTTGGGATTCCATGTATTTTTTAATGGCCCAACAAACTGTTATTCCAGCGCATGAAATTGGAATCCCATATGCAGTAGTTTTAAAAATTAACATGTTTTGCTTAAGAGATACTTTATTCAAACGAATAACATTGTCTGTTCAATCTTCTTATATCTAACAAAAAAACCAACTAACTTCAAAATTTCCAGGTTTTTTTCTACTTTAAATTAAAACATTCAAATGATTTCCCAGGCACCGTAAATATTTTTTGCAGTTTACATACTAACTTTAGCGATTCTAAACTAAACTTAAAAATGTTTACAATCTTTATTCATGTTTTTAAAACACATGAACTGTTGTAATCCCTTGTCAAAATTTAATTAAAAAAAAACCTAAAAACATAACTGCATTTTGTATCGCCTTTTACTAAACTATTACTAGGTTGCTAGCTACTGCTGCAACCCAAATTCACATATATATTTATTTATGAGAGGCAGCCTGGCCGAGTGGTCCAAGGCACTGGTGTTAGCCACCAGTCTCTTCAGAGGCGTGGGTTCAATTCTTACCGCTGGTATACGATTATGTTTGAAAGACTGCAGTGTGAAAAGACATCAAAATGCAGTTTTTGGTGGAAAAATTTATTCTCTTTTAGAAATAATTTATTTTAGTTACTATAGATTTTTAACCCAATTAATTTCCTTTAAAATGAGCTATTGAACAACCCTCCACGATGTTCCAGTGCCAAGCTATCTCTGGATACAAAAAAAGAAAAAAAAGAAAAAAAAAAGAAAAAAATATCCCGTTTAGGCAGAATGTTGTAGTAGCTGCCACTTTTCTTGATTTTCAAGCCAATATATTTCCCTTGCTGTTCAAGCCAAGGGACAGAAATTTTACTATGCAGGGGTTTCGGACAAGGCGGTTCTAATGGTGTACTTTTTGTTTTGATCTGACTCTTTTTTTAAGAACTATGGGTTTTTATATTTCTTAACATTGGACGTGATCGTCTCTTACTAGGTTGCTAGCTACCGCTGCAACCCGGATAAGCAATTATTACACATTTGAAAATTCAAAGTCTAAACAAAACTACTATTAATAACTACTACATTAAATTCTCTTATTTGACACCCTTAGTGATGAACTTTATCGAATCTTCATGTAATATAAATAAAATAATCATGTATATAATGAATCCTTTTATTACTTAAGTTACTACTGGGTTCAGATCGTTTCTTAATGTAAAACCGGTTTTAATGAACTAAATCGAGCTTTTATGTAATTATTGTATTTTCATCCACAGAAACTCTAATTTTGCTGTCACCGTAAATGAAGTCTTGACTATTATTACGACAGAGTCTACTTGACACTTCTTCTATGTAATGACTTAGTTCCTTGTACGAGCCCTCGACTTTTAGTAGATTAATATGTTGTATAATCTTACATTTTGATACTGCCTTATATACGCTATTAATGAAACAGTTCAAGACAGGAAAATGTGGAGCTAGTGCCCTTAGAGAACGCAAATAGCTCTGACATCCCTCATTTGGGCTACAGTATAATGATGCCCATGCTTTCTTGAGTCCCTGTAATTGATTTCACAATAATCCAAGCCGCCAAGGTAGAAATTAACCACTTTGTCAGTTGAAAATTTTAATGCTATATTATTTTAAAGGATATCAAAAAGAATTTGACATAATTCAATATCCGTCGGATAGAGCTTGCAGATATCAGGGTGACATTGCCAAGTAACCTGCTGCCCAATTTTTGGTTTTGAATGTTTACTCAGATTGTTATAGGTGACTTCAGCCATCATAATTTCCTTGTCAGATCTAGTTTTAGAGCATTTTTCAATAGTTGTCTCGTACTTTTCAGGACAGTTTGTTCTACTACACAGAGAATTTTTTGCCAAATATTCAGTAGAACTAAACGAACTGTTTAAAACACAGTTAGAAATGCTTTTTTCTTGAGTCGGTGTTCCAGGAATTTGTTCTAAATCATTAGTCTTACAAACACATTTACTAATAACCCTAACAGGCTCGTTTTTGCCATAATTGAAAAACATTGTTTTTCCTTCGCTGTTGATAGGTATGCTTGTATATATATTTTTATTGCTGCTACATAAACTGCAATTTCTCCTTCCAAAATTAATATACGAATTTTCTAAGAAGTATGCCTCCGTATATTCACTGTGTTGTCGAACATTTTCCATTGCATCTATAAACTGTTCCGCAGTTGCCAATCCATACCTTGGAAGCTTTTCGTTTTAACTGACAACATTTCTTTTGGATATTACTATGAAGCTTTGCCAAAGAATTTCTAGCCGACTTTTCAACAGCATCCGCTCTTTCAAAGAGAATTTTAATCTGTAATTTTGAATACTTTTCGTGATCCCGATAAAACATGCGTAAAATGTTTCTCAATTTACAAAGATCAGCCTGCATTTTTGCCATCGTCTTGTATTTCTGAATGTAATTTTTCCCTTTGTCCTTATGCGTTCTTCGGTACAACCTCGCAGATAATTTAATTTTTTCATTATAGCTTTTGTCACCCCAGTATCTACCCATTATTCTGGTAGCAAATTTTTTCTTATGTTTGTTTCGGTAATCTTCATCATTATCATACCGTTCCTTACTCTTTTGTTTGGCTGTCTCAATTTTCGCATGTCTATAATCTTCATCATTGTGATAACACATCTTGCTGTTTTGTTTTGCTCTCTCAATTATTACTTCTCGATACGCCTTGTCAGTTGAATACCTTTGCTTTTTTCTTTCCAAGACGTTGTCTCTGTTTTTTGTATAGTACTGTTTTTTTAAATTACGTATAATAACTCGCTTAGAAGGCATCTTATTACAAAACAAGAAATAATATTTTCATCTAATTAACACTTCTTATAACTCGTATCAGGTATCCATAACCTAACAAAAAATAAAACTAATTTTTAAATTTTCAGGTATTTTGTTAGTTTGAATGAAAAGATTAAAATTATTGCTCAGATATCATAAATATTTTTGCAGTTTACATAATTACTTTGGCGAGTCTAAACTGAAAAATAAAATATATATTAAAAAATGTAATTTTTGGGTCTGAAAATACATAGTCAATCCCACATCGGGTAGTTAGAACCTAACCAAAAATAAAACTAATTTTAACATTTTAAGGTATTTTTCCAGCTTGTATTGAAATATTCAAACTATTGCTCGGATACCATGGATATTTTTGCAGTTTACACAAGCTGCAAAGAACGCACAGGCTGATCTTTGTAAACTGAGAAAAATTTTACGAATGTTTTACCGGGATTACGAAAAATATTCAAAATTATAGATTAAAATTATCTCTGAAAGAATAGATTTTGTTGAAAAGTCAGCTAGAGATGCTTTCGTAAAACTTCATAGTAATATCCAAAAGAAATGTTGCATGTTTAGTGAAAAGCTTCCAAGGTATGGACCGGCAACTGTGGAACAGTTTACAGATGTAATGGGAAATCTTATACATCACTGTGAATATATGGAGGCATAATTGTCCTTTACTTAGTTTCAGCTTAAATTTGATGATCGAGCCTTTATGTACTACATCCAACGACTATGACGTCATTGATCAATATTGTATATACAAAATTAAGTTTTTCGTGAAAAATAATTAATAAAAAAAATTAATTGAAAAAGGAGATAGATCTAGAGATTTCATTTAAAATGAGCAATTGAACAACTCTCTACGATGTTCAAGTGCCAAGCTATCTCTGGAAACAAAAGAAAGAAAAAAATATCCCGTTTGTGCAGAATAACGTGGTTAAAGTCAATTTTCTTGATTTTCAAGCCAATATATTTTCTTTGTTATTCAAGCCAAAGGGTGGTAAGTTTCCTTTATAGGGGTTTCGGACAAGGCGGTTCTAATGGTGTACTTTTTGTATGTATGCAATGTATGCAATGGTTTGTTATTCAAATGATCCTGTTTTAATGTAATGATCTGACGATTTTTCTAGGAGTTAGGGGTTCTTACATTTCTTAACATTGGACGTGATCGTCTCTTACTAGGTTGCTAGCTACCGCTGCAACCCGGATTGAATGTGATCGTCTCTTACTAAGTTGCTAGCTACTGCTGTATCCTGGATAATAACCTGATTATAAACAGGAAAAGCCCACGGCTTTTTCTTCTTTGAAATGGTAAGACAAACCTAAAACAATCAAGAAGCTAACAAACTCCAATGTATGCAAGGGTTTATTACTCCAAGGATTGTCTTTTAACGTAATTTTGCCAAATATTCAGTAGAACTAAAAGAACTGTTTAAAACAGTTAGAAATACTTTTTTCTTGAGTCGGTGTTCCAGGAATTTGTTCTAAATCATTAGTCTTACAAATACATCTACTGACAACCCTAACAGGCTCGTTTTCGCCATAATTGAAAAACATTGCTTGTCCTTCGCTGTTGATAGGTGTGCTTGTATATATTTATTTATTGCTGCTACATAAACTGCAATTGCTCCTTCCAAAATTAATATACGAATTTTCTAAGAAGTACGGCTCTGTATATTCACTGTGTTGTCGAACATTTTCCATTATGTGTTGTCAAAATTAATATACGAATTTTCTAAGAAGTACGGCTCCGTATATTCACTGTGTTGTCGAACATTTTCCATTACATCTATAAACTGTTCCGCAGTTGCCAGTCCATTTTGCCAAATATTTAGTAGAACTAAAAGAACTGTTTAAAAAAGAACTTTAGAATTAACTATACCGATCGTTTATATAACTGTATAGTTAGTACAGGCAAGAGTTTGCTCTTCATTATAATTTTATAAGTCTTCGAATGGTAAGCATGGCCACTTGTTACCTGGGAGAAGGGGGTTCGATTCCCCGTCGGGGAGAACTTTTAATATGCTGAAATAAAAGCACTATCTTTTCATTTTAAAATTTAAGAAAGAAACTTGTTTATTTACATTCTAGCTAAAATAATGAAGATAATATGAATGAACCACAGGGTTCAGTTTCTTTGGACTTGAGTTCGTTTTTTAACTATAAATGCAAACAGGAAAAAGCCTATGGCTTTTTCTTCTTTTAAATAGTAAGAGACGAAAATCAAACAATCAAGTAGCTAACTAAGTCCAATGTATGGAATGGTTTGTTATTTCAGTGATCGTCTTTTAATGTAAATTTATACTATAGTTAAGTAGTAATGTTCTACACTATATGATTACAAACAGGAAAAAGCCTATGGCTTTTTCTTCTTTGAAAAAGTAAGAGACTTACCTCAAACAGTCAAGTAGCTAAATGAGTCCAATGTATGCAATGGTTTGTTATTCAAATGATCCTGTTTTAATGTAATGATCTGACGATTTTTCTAGGAGTTAGGGGTTTTTACATTTCTTAACATTGGACGTGATCGTCTCTTACTAGGTTGCTAGCTACCGCTGCAACCCGGATTGAATGTGATCGTCTCTTACTAAGTTGCTAGCTACTGCTGTATCCTGGATAATAACCTGATTATAAACAGGAAAAGCCCACGGCTTTTTCTTCTTTGAAATGGTAAGACCAACCTAAAACAATCAAGAAGCTAACTAACTCCAATGTATGCAAGGGTTTATTACTCCAAGGATTGTCTTTTAACGTAATTTTGCCAAATATTCAGTAGAACTAAAAGAACTGTTTAAAACTGTTAGAAATACTTTTTTCTTGAGTCAGTGTTCCAGAAATTTGTTCTAAATCATTAGTCTTACAAATACATCTACTAACGACCCTAACAGGCTCGTTTTCGCCATAATTGAAAAACATTGCTTTTCCTTCGCTGTTGATAGGTATGCTTGTATATATATTTTTATTGCTGCTACATAAACTGCAATTGCTCCTTCCAAAATTAATATACGAATTTTCTAAGAAGTACGGCTCCTTATATTCACTGTGTTGTCGAACATTTTCCATTATATCTATAAACTGTTCTACAGTTGCCAGTCCATACCTTGGAAGCTTTTCATTAAACTGACAACATTTCTGTTGGACATTACTATGAAGCTTTGCCAAAGCATTTCTAGCCGACTTTTCAACAGCATCTGCTCTTTGAAAGAGAATTTTAATCTGTAATTTTGAATACTTTTCGTGATCCTAGTAAAACATGCGTAAAAAGTTTCTCAATTTACGAAGATCAGCCTGCATTTTTGCCATCTTCTTGTATTTCTGAATGTAATTTTTCCCTTTGTCCTTATGTGTTCTTCTGTACAACCTTGCAGAGAATTTAATGTTTTCATTATAGATTTTGCCACCCCAGTATCTACCCATTATTCTGGTAACAACTTTTTTCTTATGTTCGTTTCGGTAATCTTTATCGTTATTATCATACCGTTCCTTGCTCTTTTGTTTGGCTGCCTCAATTGTTGCTTTTCTGAAATCTTCATCATTATCATACCGTTCCTTACTCTTTTGTTTGGCTGTCTCAATTTTCGCATGTCTATAATCTTCATCATTGTGATAACACATCTTGCTGTTTTGTTTTGCTCTCTCAATTATTACTTCTCGATACGCCTTGTCAGTTAAATACCTTTGCTTTTTTCTTTCCAAGATGTTGTCTCTGTTTTTTGTATAGTACTGTTTTTTTAAATTATGTATAATAACTCGCTTAGAAGGCATCTTATTACAAAACAAGAAAGAATATTTTCATCTAATTAACACTTCTTATAACTCGTATCAGGTATCCATAACCTAACAAAAAATAAAACTAATTTTTAAATTTTCAGGTATTTTGTTAGTTTGAATGAAAAGATTAAAATTATTGCTCAGATATCATAAATATTTTTGCAGTTTACATAATAACTTTAGCGATTCTAAACAGAAAAATAAAATATATATTAAAAAATGTAAGTTTTTGGTCTGAAAATACATAGTCAATCCCACATCGGGTAGTTAGAACCTAACCAAAAATAAAACTAATTTTAACATTTTAAGGTATTTTTCCAGCTTGTATTGAAATATTCAAACTATTGCTCGGATACCATGGATATTTTTGCAGTTTACACAAGCTGCAAAGAACGCACAGGCTGATCTTTGTAAACTGAGAAAAATTTTACGAATGTTTTACCGGGATTACGAAAAATATTCAAAATTAAAGATTAAAATTATCTCTGAAAGAATAGATTTTGTTGAAAAGTCAGCTAGAGATGCTTTCGCAAAACTTCCTAGTAATATCCAAAAGAAATGTTGCTTGTTTAGTGAAAAGCTTCCAAGGTATGGACCGGCAACTGTGGACCAGTTTACAGATGTAATGGGAAATCTTATACATCACTGTGAATATATGGAGGCATAATTGTCCTTTACTTAGTTTCAGCTTAAATTCGATGATCGAGCCTTTATGTACTACATCCAACGACTATGACGTCATTGATCAATATTGTATATACAAAATTAATTTTTTCGTGAAAAATAATTAATAAAAAAAATTAAGTGCAAAAGGCGCTAGATCTAGAGATTTCCTTTAAAATGAGCCATTGAACAACTCTCTACGATGTTCCAGTGCCAAGCTATCTCTGGAAACAAAAGAAAGAAAAAAATATCCTGTTTGTGCAGAATAACGTGGTTAAAGTCAATTTTATTTATTTTCAAGCCAATATATTTTCTTTGTTATTCTAGCCAAAGGGCTATACGTTTTCTTTCTAAGGGTTTCTGACAAGATGGTTCTATAGTTGTACTTTTTGTTTTGATCTGACTATTTTTCTAGGAGTTAAGGGTTTTTATATTTCTTAACATTGGACGTGATCGTCTCTTACTAGGTTTCTTTTAATGTAATTGGTGGAAAAATTTATTCTCTTTTAGAAATAATTTATTTTAGTTACTATAGATTTTTAACCCAATTAATTTCCTTTAAAATGAGCTATTGAACAACCCTCTACGATGTTCCAGTGCCAAGCTATCTCTGGATACAAAACAAGAGAAAAAAAGAAAAAAATATCCCGTTTGGGGAAGAATAACGTGGTTAAAGTCAATTTTCTTGATTTTCAAGCCAATATATTTCCCTTGCTGTTCAAGCCAAGGGACAGAAAGTTTCCTATACAGGGGTTTCGGACAAGGCGGTTCTAATGGTGTCCTTTTTGTTTTGATCTAACTCCTTTTTTAGGAACTAGGGGTTTTTATATTTCTTAACATTGGACGTGATCGTCTCTTACTAGGTTGCTAGCTACCGCTGCAACCCGGATGTGGAAAAGAAAAAAGAAAGAAAACAAATATCCCGTTTGCGGAGAATAATGTGGTTGAAGTCAATTTTCTTGATTTTCAAGCCAATATATTTTCTTTGTTATTCAAGCCAAAGGGCGGCAAGTTTCCTTTATAGGAGTTTCGGACAAGGTGGTTATAATGGTGAACTTTTTGTCTTGATCTGACTCTTTTTTTTAGGAGTTAGGGGTCTTTATATTTCTTAACATTGGACGTGATCGTCTCTTACTAGGTTGCTAGCTACCGCTGCAACCCGGATTGTTCTTTACTAGGTTTCAGCCATCTCTACAGCCATATACTGATAGAAATTACATAATCCCTATTTATGTCTCAGTTAACATGGGCTAAGTGTCCTTCTTTATTGTAAAAATTCAAAATTAAAATTATCTCTGAAACAATGGATTTTGTTGAAAAGTCAGCTAGAGATGCTTTCACAAAACTTCATAGTAATATCCAAAAGAAATGTTGCATGTTTAGTGAAAAGCTTCCAAGGTATGGACCGGCAACTGTGGAACAGTTTACAGATGTAATGGGAAATCTTAAAAATCACTGTGAATATATGGATACATAATTGTCCTTTACTTAGTTTCAGCTTAAATTCGATGATCGAGCCCTTATGTATTGCTAGCTACCACTTAAACCTGGATTATGTAATAGGTTGCTAGCTACCACTGCAACCTAGATATTCTTATTTCCGCTACTATGGGCTAAGGTTCGTTCTTTCAATGTATACAATTGTTCGTTATTCCAATAATCGTCTTTTAATGTAATAATTAAGTGGCGTATAAAATTTAGCATAGGGAAGAAGTCGTTCTTTATTATAAACTTAATAATTTTAAACCTTGAAAAAATATGGTCTCGCTTGAAAGGAAAAAAAGAAAGAATAACCAAAAAAAACTATCAAAATAGAGCAATCCAAATTTCTACTAATAGAAAACTTTACTACACAAAAAATAAAGCTAACATCCTGAAATATATGAAAAGTTTATTTAAAAGAGATAAAAATGCCACCAAACACAATAAAGCTCGAGAACGCGTAAGGATTGCTACTAAGATGTCTTGTGATCCAGAATTTAAGAAAATGAAATATGACAGAGCAAAACAGAGGTATGTTACGGATCAGGGGTATCGAGAAGGGAAAATTGAGACAGCCAAACAAAAGAGCAAGGAACGGTATGATAACGAAATAGATTACCGAAACAAACATAAGAAAAAAGTTGCTACCAGAATAATGGGTAGATACTGGGGTGACAAAAGCTCTAATGAAAAAATTAAATTCTCTGCGAGGTTGTACCGAAGAACGCATAAGGACAAAGGGAAAAATTACGTTAAGAAATACAAAAAGATGGCAAAAATGCAAAGCTGATCTATGTAAATTGAGAAACATTTTACGCATGTTTTATCGGGATCACGAAAAGTATTCAAAATTACAGATTAAAATTCTCTTTGAAAGAGCGGATGCTGTTGAAAAGTCGGCTAGAAATGCTTTGGCAAAGCTTCATAGCAAAACAATAATCATAAATATAGCATAATAACAATAGTAAAATAATGAAGAATAAAATTAAATATCTTTATTTAATGTTGTTCTCTGACCTTAAATACCTTTGTTAATTGACCTTAAATATAATGCTAGCTACCGCTGCAGCCCGGATGGGTTTTTATATTTCTTAACATTGGACGTGATCGTCTCTTACTAGGTTGCTAGCTACCGCTGCAACCTGGACTACCACTGCAACCCGGATTCCAATTACTATGGGCTATAGTTCGTCCTTTAATGTAAACAGATTCAGAATGTTCAATGTTGTTCAATGATGTTAATAATGTAAAATAATGTCTGTAACATATTTTTATGTTGTTACTACATGTAGTTACTTCAATAAAAATATTGTACGCATTACTTTGTTATATTTCTGTTATCTTAGGAAATATTAGAATGTTAAGCGCTTAGAATGTTATTAAAAAGTTGGAGATTTTTTATTTTCTTTGAAAAAAAAAATTAGAATTGAACTATAAATTTTTTCTTTTCTCTAAGAAAATTCAGAAGAGAACTTTAAATTTCTTTGTGCCTTTGTGAAATTAAGACCTGAAGTGGAAGATTTTTATTTTTCTCTGGAGAAATTAGAATTGAACTGTAAGTTCTTTAATAAAATTCAGACTTGAGTAACTTTTCATGATCAACGTATAACTTTTTCTATCTTCTATGAAAAATTTAGAACAGTAATTTCACATTTTTCCATCTCTTTGAGAAAAATCTCAACTGAAGTGGAAAATTTTTATTTTTTCTTGAAAAATAGAATTGATCTTTAACTTATTTCTTTTCACAGGGATAGTTAGGAAAAGAACTTGAACTTTTCTTCACATCAATGAGAAAATTAGCTCCTTATCTTCATAATTTATAATGAACCACATCAATCCTTTATGTAATCTTTATTATAATTTTTAATATATTGACTTAAAATATAACTGCACTAGCCTATACTATAGTTAAGGGGCCTATAAAATTTAGCATAGGCAAGAGGTCATTCTTTATTATACTTTCATAATAAACAAATAACAAATTTTCGAGTAAAAAATAATAAATTATTTGTTACTCAAACATTCTAAATATTTTTGCAGTTTACAGAGTTGCAGTTGCAGTCTTACTAGGTTGCTAGCTACCGCTGCAACCCTGATTCCAGTTACTATAGACTATAGTTCGCTCTTTAATGTAATGTTTAAAACACAGTTAAATTTTTTTTTTCTTGAGTCGGTGTTCCAGGAATTTGTTCTATATCATTAGTCTTATAAACACATTTACTAATAAGCCTAACAGGCTCGTTTTCGCCATAATTGAAAAACATTGCTTTTCCTTCGCTGTTGATAGGTATGCTTGTATATATATTTTTATTGCTGCTACATAAACTGCAATTGCTCCTTCCAAAATTAATATACGAATTTTCTAAGAAGTACGCCTCCGTATATTCACTGTGTTGTCGAACATTTTCCATTGCATCTATAAACTGTTCCGCAGTTGCCAATCCATACCTTGGAAGCTTTTCGTTAAACTGACAACATTTCTTTTGGATATTACTATGAAGCTTTGCCAAAGCATTTCTAGCCAATTTTCAACAGCATCCGCTCTTTCAAAGAGAATTTTAATCTGTAATTTTGAATACTTTTCGTGATCCCGATAAAACATGCGCAAAATGTTTCTCAATTTACAAAGATCAGCCTGCATTTTTGCCATCTTCTTGTATTTCTGAATGTAATTTTTCCCTTTGTCCTTATGCGTTCTTCGGTACAACCTCGCAGAGAATTTAATTTTTTCATTATAGCTTTTGTCACCCCAGTATCTAACCATTATTCTGGTAGCAACTTTTTTCTTATGTTTGTTTCGGTAATCTATATCGTTATCATACCGTTCCTTGCTTTTTTTTGGCTGTCTCAATTTTCGCATGTCTATAAACTACATCATTATAATAACGCTGTTTGTCACTATCAATTTTCGCATCTCGATACGCCTGGTCGGTTGAATACCTTTGCTTTTCTTATTTCAAGATGCTATCTCTGTTTTTTTGGTAGTACTCTATTTTTAACTTGCGTGTAGCTTGCTTGATTGAAACCATTATGTAACCATTAATTGGATTTTTATGTCCCGTATCAAGTATCAAGAACCTAACAAAAAATTAAACTAATTTTTAAATTTTATGGTATTTTTCTAGTCTAAATTAAAATATTAAAACTATTGTTCAGACACCATAAATATTTTTGCAGTTTATAACTTTAGCGATTCTGAACTAAAAACGAAAATAAAATAAAAATTATTTTTTTCAATTTTTTCGTCACGTCGCTCATTAAGTCATATATGGTTATTAGTACACAATAGGTTTTAGATATTACGTTATGTCACTTATTAGGTCATATATGGTTATTAGTAGATAATCGGTAAAAATATTCGTTCTTTATTATAATTATTGTAACAACCCGGGAAACCTTAACTATAATTAAGTGGCGCATAAAATTTAGTATAGGCAAGTCGTTCTTTATTATATATTTCTTAACATTGGACGTGATCGTCTCTTACTAGGTTGCTAGCTACCGCTGCAACCCGGATGAAATAAATTACAAACAGGAAAAAACCTACGGCTTTTTCTTCTTTGGAATAGTAAGAGACGATCCTCAAATAATCAGGCAGCTAACTAGGATTATAATTTGTTCTTTAACATAAACTTCATTAATCGGATATTTTAATATATCCTATATGGTCTAGAGGTTGGGATAGCTCTCACCCAGTAGGCTTGAGTTCAATTTCTGTTTGGGAAATTTTTACTTATGATGATTTCTTAAGGAACATAATTAAAATTTCTTAATGTAATACAAATAATTTGTTTTAATTACAAAAGGTTTTTAACCCCATTAATTTCCTTTAAAATGAGCCATTGAACAACTCTCTACGATGTTCCAGTGCCATGCTATCTGTTGAAGTACTAACCTATACTATAATTAAGTGGCGTATAAAATTTAGTATAGGCAAGAGGTCGTTCTTTATTATAGTATCATAAGACAATTAATTAGCTTTTTACACATATCTCATATGGTCTAGTGGTTTAGGATAGTAGGCTTTCAACCAATTGGCTTGGGTTCGAATCCCGGTGTGGGAATTATTTTTAAAACAAAATCAGGTGAAATTAATTAGCTAATTTGACAAGACATAGGTAACTAAGGGCAAGAGTTCGTTCTTTACTATAGTAAAACAGGCTCGGGTTCGATTCCCGGTGTGGGAAAATTTTTAACTCTATAATCTTCGAATATTTGAACCTTTTATAATTTATAATGATGTATAATATAAATACTGTAATCTTAACTATATTAACTATAGTGAAGTTGCGTATGCAAGTTAGTATAGGGAAGAGTTCGATCTTTATTATAATATGTATTCATGAATGAGACCATTTACAGTTTTGACGTTTCTTATATAGTAATTATGACGTCACTGCATCAAAAATACAGTTTTTATTGGAAAAATTTATTCTCTTTTAGAAATAATTTATTTTAGTTACTATAGATTTTTAACCCAATTAATTTCCTTTAAAATGAGCTATTGAACTACCCTCTACGATGTTCCAGTGCCAAGCTATCTCTGGATACAAAAGAAAAAAAAAAGAAAAAAAAAGAAAAAAATATCCCGTTTGGGGAGAATAACGTGGTTAAAGTCAATTTTCTTGATTTTCAAGCCAATATATTTCCCTTGCTGTTCAAGCCAAGGGACAGAAAGTTTCCTATACAGGGGTTTCGGACAAGGCGGTTCTAATGGTGTACTTTTTGTTTTGATCTGACTCCTTTTTTAGGAGCTATGGGTTTTTATATTTCTTAACATTGGACGTGATCGTCTCTTACTAGGTTGCTAGCTACCGCTGCAACCCGGATGCTCCTTTGTTTGGCTGTCTCAATTTTTGCTTGTCTATAAACTACATCATTATAATAACGCTGTTTGTCACTATCAATTTTCGCATCTCGATATGCCTGGTCGGTTGAATACCTTTGCTTTTCTATTTTCAAGATGCTATCTCTGTTTTTTTGGTATTACTCTTTTTTTAACTTGCGTGTAGCTTGCTTGATTGAAATCATTATGTAACCATTAGTTGAATTTTTATGTCCCGTATCAAGTATCAAGAACCTAACAAAAAATTAAACTAATTTTTAAATTTTCAGGTATTTTTCTAGTCTAAATTAAAAGATTAAAACTATTGTTCAGACACCATAAATATTTTTGCAGTTTATAACTTTAGCGATTCTGAACTAAAAACGAAAATAAAATAAAAATTAATTTTTTCAATTTTTACGTCATGTCGCTCATTAAGTCATATATGGTTATTAGTACACAATAGGTTTTAGATATTACGTCATGTCACTTATTACGTCATATATGGTTATTAGTAGATAATCGGTATTATAATGTTAGCCACCAGTCTCTTCGGAGGCGTGGGTTCAAATCTTACCGCTGGTATACGATTATGTTTGAAAGACTGCAGTGTGAGAAGACATCAAAAATGCAGTTTTTGGTGGAAAAATTTATTCTCTTTTAGAAATAATTTATTTTAGTTACTATATATTTTTAACCCAATTAATTTCCTTTAAAATGAGCTATTGAACAACTCTCTACGATGTTCCAGTGCCAAGCTATCTGTGGAAAAGAAAAAAAGAAAAAAAGAAAAAAATATCTCGTTTAGTCAGAATGCTGTAGTAGCTGCCACTTTTCTTGATTTTCAAGCTAATATATTTCCCTTGCTGTTCAAGCCAAGGGACAGAAAGTTTCCTATACAGGGGTTTCGGACAAGGCGGCTCTGATGGTGTATTTTTTGTTTTGATCTGACTCCTTTGTTAGGAGCTATGGGTTTTTATATTTCTTAACATTGGACGTGATCGTCTCTTACTAGGTTGCTAGCTACCGCTGCAACCTGGATATAATGCAACCCAAATTAAAAAAGGCAGCCTGGCCGAGTGGTTCAAGTCACTGGTGTTAGCCACCACTCTCTTCGGAGGCGTGGGTTCAAATCTTACCGCTGGTATACGATTATGTTTGAAAGACTGCAGTGTGAAAAGACATCAAAAATGCAGTTTTTGGTGGAAAAATTTATTCTCTTTTAGAAATAATTTATTTTAGTTACTATAGATTTTTAACCCAATTAATTTCCTTTAAAATGAGCTATTGAACAACCCTCTACGATGTTCCAGTGCCAAGCTATCTCTGGATACAAAAAAAGAAAAAAAAGAAAAAAATATCCCGTTTAGGCAGAATGTTGTAGTAGCTGCCACTTTTCTTGATTTTCAAGCCAATCTATTTCCCTTGCTGTTCAAGCCAAGGGACAGAAAGTTTCTTATACAGGGGTTTTGGACAAGGCGGTTCTAATGGTGTACTTTTTGTTTTGATCTGACTTTTTTTTTTAGGAACTATGGGTTTTTATATTTCTTAACATTGGACGTGATCGTCTCTTACTAGGTTGCTAGCTACCGCTGCAACCCGGATTGCTTGGACGAAACCAGTATGTAACCATTAGTTGGAATGAAACCATTGTTCTATTGGGGCCTTTTATATAGTACTCATGATGTCATGGTTTAATGATGTTATTTCATGACTTCATGGCGAGATGATATTATTTCATGACGTCTTCAGGAATAACAACATAATGTTGTGTTTTTCTATTCACCTCATAGTTCTAACAAAACTATGACGACATTCATTATTTATCTAGTAGGGTTTCAGAAAATGTGGTTCTAATGATGTACTTTTGTTTTGATCTGACTCTATTTTTCGGAGTTCTGGGTTTTTATATTTCTTAGCATTGGGCGTGATCGTCTCTTACTAGTTTCCTAGCTACTTCTGCAACCCGGAATCACATATATAGTTATGAGAGGCAGCTTGTCCGAGTGGTCTAAGGCGCTGGTGTTAGTCACCAGTCTCTTCGGAGGCGCGGGTTCTAATACTACCCCTGGTATACGATTATGCCGTCATTGATCTATCTTTAATATGAAATATGCAGTTTTTCGTAAAAAACTGATTCTTTTTTAAAAATAATTTGTTTTAATTACAAAAAGTTTTTAACCCCATTAATTTCCTTCAAAATGAGCCATTGAACAAGTCTCTAAGATGTTCCAGTGCCAAGCTCTCTGTGGATAGTATAGGCAAGAGGTCGTTCTTTATTATAAATGAATACAAACAGGAAAAAGCCGTAGGCTTTTTCTTCTTTTAAATAGTAAGAGACGAAACTCAAACAATCAAGTAGCTAACTAAGTCCAATGTATGGAATAGTTTGTTATTTCAGTGATCGTCTTTTAATGTAACCAGTGCCCAGCTAGCTGAGGAGGAAAATCAAGCGGAAAGAAAAAAATATCCTTTTTGTGGAGAATAACGTTGTAAAAATAAATTTTCTTGATTTTCAAGCCAATATATTTTCTTTTTTATTCAAGCCAAAGGGCGGTAAGTTTCCTTTATAGAGGATTCGGACAAGGCGGTTCTAATGGTGTACTTTTTGTTTTGATCTGACTCTTTTTTTAGGAGTTGGGGGGTTTTATATTTCTTAACATTGGAGGTGATCGTCTCTTACTAGGTTGCTAGCTACCGCTGCAACCCGGCTGATTACAAACAGGAAAAAGCCTACGGCTTTTTCTTCTTTGGAGTAGTAAGAGACGACTCTCAAAGAATAAGGGAGCTAACTAAGTCCAATGTATGCAATGGTTTGTTCTGCTAATGATCGTCTTTTAATATAATATTTTTAACCCATTAATTTTCTTTAAAATGAGTCATTGAACAACTCTCTACGATGTTCCAGTGCCAAGCTAGCTGTGGAATTACTAACCTATACTATAATTCAGTTGCGTATAAAATTTAGTATAGGCACGAAGTCGTTCTTTATTATACTAGCTAAAATAATGAAGATAATATGAATGAACCACAGGATTCAGTTTCTTTGGATTTGAGTTCTTTTTTTAACTATAAATACAAACAGGAAAAAGCCTACGGCTTTTTCTTCTTTTAAATAGTAAGAGACGAAACTCAAACAATCAAGTAGCTAACTAAGTCCAATGTATGGAATGGTTTGTTATTTCAGTGATTTACTAACCTATACTATAGTTAAGTGGCCTATATAATTTAGTATAGGCAAGAGGTCGTTCTTTATTATAATCTTACTAGGTTGCTAGCTACAGCTGCAACCCGGACTACACAGAGAATTTTTTGCCAAATATTCAGTAGAACTAAAAGAACTGTTTAAAACACAGTTAGAAATGCTTTTTTCTTGAGTCGGTGCTCCAGGAATTTGTTCTAAATCATTAGTCTTACAAACACATTTACTAATAACCCTAACAGGCTCGTTTTCGCCATAATTGAAAAACATTGCTTTTCCTTCGCTGTTGATAGGTATGCTTGTATATGTTTTTATTGCTGCTACATAAACTGCAATTGCTCCTTCCAAAATTAATATACGAATTTTCAAAGAAGTACGCCTCCGTATATTCACTGTGTTGTCGAACATTTTCCATTGCATCTGTAAACTGTTCCGCAGTTGCCAATCAATACCTTGGAAGCTTTTCATTAAACTGACAACATTTCTTTTGGATATTACTATGAAGCTTTGCCAAGGAATTTCTAGCCGACTTTTCAACAGCATCCGCTCTTTCAAAGAGAATTTTAATCTGTAATTTTGAATACTTTTCGTGATCCTGGTAAAACATGCGTAAAATGTTTCTCAATTTACGAAGATCAGCCTGCATTTTTGCCATCTTCTTGTATTTCTGAATGTAATTTTTCCGTTTGTCCTTATGCGTTCTTCGGTACAACCTCGCAGAGAATTTAATTTTTTCATTATAGCTTTTGTCACCCCAGTATCTACCCATTATTCTGGTAGCAACTTTTTTCTTATGTTTGTTTCGGTAATCTTCATCATTATCATACCGTTCCCTGCTCTTTTGTCTAGCCTGCTCAATTGTTGCTTCTCTATAAAGTTTATCATTGTGATAACGCTCCTTGATCTTTTGTCTAGCATGCTCAATTCTTGCTTCTCTGTAATGTTCATCATTACAATACAGTTCCTTGATATTTTGTTTGTATTTCTAAAGTTGTGATTTTCGTTAATATTCCTAATTTTGATAACTTTCACTGATCTTTTGTCTAGAATGCTCAATTGTTGATTCTCTATAAAGTTGATCATTGTGATAACGCTCCCTGATCTTTTGTTTAGCCTGCTCAATTCTTGCTTCTCTGTAATGTTCATCATTACCATACCGTTCCTTGATCTTTTGTTTGGCTGTCTCAATTTTTGCATGTCTATAATCTTCATCATTGTGATAACACATCTTGCTGTTTTGTTTTGCTCTCTCAATTATTACTTCTCGATACGCCTGGTCGGTTGAATACCTTTGTTTTGCTCTCTCAATTATTACTTCTCGATACACCTGGTCGGTTGAATACCTTTGCTTTTTTATTTTAAAGTTAATATATCTGTTGTTTGTTTAGTACTCTTTATTCAACTTGCGTATAGCCTGCTTTGATCTAACCATTATTCTAATCAAGAATGAAAGAATTTTCAGTTTTGACTTTCCTTATATACTAATTATGACGTCACTCTATTCACGTCATAACTCTAATATAAAACTATGATGACGTTCATTATTTATCTAGTAGGGTTTCAGACAAGGTATTTCTAATGATGTACTTTTGTTTTGATCTGACTCTATTTTTAGGAGTTTTGGGTTTTTATATTTCTTAGCATTGGACTGATCGTCTATTACTAGGTTGCTAGCTACTGCTGCAACCCAAATTCACATATATATTTATTTATGAGAGGCAGCCTGGCCGAGTGGTCCAAGGCACTGGTGTTAGCCACCAGTCTCTTCAGAGGCGTGGGTTCAATTCTTACCGCTGGTATACGATTATGTTTGAAGGACTGCAGTGTGAAAAGACATCAAAATGCAGTTTTTGGTGGAAAAATTTATTCTCTTTTAGAAATAATTTATTTTAGTTAATATATATTTTTAATCAAATTAATTTCCTTTAAAATTAGCTATTTAACAACCCTCCACGATGTTCCAGTGCCAAGCTATATCTGTATAAAAAAAAAGAAAAAAAGAAAAGAAAAAAAAAAGAAAAAAATATCCCGTTTGGGCAGAATGTTGTAATAGCTGCCACTTTTCTTGATTTTAAAGCCAATATATTTCCCTTGCTGTTCAATCCAAGGGACAGAAATTTTACTATGCAGGGGTTTCGGACAAGGCGGTTCTAATGGTGTACTTTTTGTTTTGATCTGACTCTTTTTTTAGGAGCTATGGGTTTTTATATTTCTTAACATTGGACGTGATCGTCTCTTACTAGGTTGCTAGCTACCGCTGCAACCCGGATTCGCAAAACTTCATAGTAATATCCAAAAGAAATGTTGCATGTTCAGTGAAAAGCTTCCAAGGTATGGACCGGCAACTGTGGAACAGTTTGCAGATGTAATGGGAAATCTTATACATCACTGTGAATATATGGAGGCATAATTGTCCTTTACTTAGTTTCAGCTTAAATTCGATGATCGAGCCTTTATATACTACATCCAACGACTATGACGTCATTGATCAATATTGTATATACAAAATTAAGTTTTTCGTGAAAAATAATTAATAAAAAAAATTAAGTGCAAAAGGCGTTAGATCTAGAGATTTCCTTTAAAATGAGCCATTGAACAACTCTCTACGATGTTCCAGTGCCAAGCTATCTCTGAAAACAAAAGAAAGAAAAAAAATATCCCGTTTGTGCAGAATAACGTGGTTAAAGTCAATTTTCTTGATTTTCAAGCCAATATATTTTCTTTGTTATTCAAGCCAAAGGGTGGTAAGTTTCCTTTATAAGGGTTTCCGACAAGGCGGTTCTATTGGTGTACTTTTTGTTTTGATCTGACTATTTTTCTAGGAGTTAGGGGTTTTTATATTTCTTAACATTGGACGTGATCGTCTCTTACTAGGTTGCTAGCTACCGCTGCAACCCGGATTCTAGTTTGAATTAAAACATTAAAACTTTTGCTCAAGCACCGTAAATGTTTTTGCAGCTTACACAATAACATTAGCGATTCTGAACTGAATGCTACCGCTCCCGCTGCAATCCAGATCATGGTGCAATGGTTAGCACTTAGGACTTTAAATCCTTTAATCTGAGTTCAAATCTCGGTGGAGCGTTTTTTAATTTAGAATTAACTATACCGATCGTTTATATAACTGTATAGTTAGTACAGGCAAGAGTTTGTTCTTCATTATAATTTTATAAGTCTTCGAATGGTAAGCATGGCCACTTGTGTCCTGGGAGAAGGGGGTTCGATTCCCCGTCGGGGAGAACTTTTAATATGCTGAAATAAAAGCACTATCTTTTCATTTTAAAATTTAAGAAAGAAACTTGTTTATTTACATTCTAGCTAAAATAATGAAGATAATATGAATGAACCACAGGGTTCAGTTTCTTTGGACTTGAGTTCGTTTTTTAACTATAAATGCAAACAGGAAAAAGCCTATGGCTTTTTCTTCTTTTAAATAGTAAGAGACGAAAATCAAACAATCAAGTAGCTAACTAAGTCCAATGTATGGAATGGTTTGTTATTTCAGTGATCGTCTTTTAATGTAAATTTATACTATAGTTAAGTAGTAATGTTCTACACTATATGATTACAAACAGGAAAAAGCCTATGGCTTTTTCTTCTTTGAAAAAGTAAGAGACTTACCTCAAACAGTCAAGTAGCTAAATGAGTCCAATGTATGCAATGGTTTGTTATTCAAATGATCCTGTTTTAATGTAATGATCTGACTCTATTTTTATGAGTTATGGGTTATTTTAGTTTTTACTGTGGGGCATGATCATGTAATGGGATATCTTATACATCACTGTGAATATATGGAGGCATAATTGTCCTTTACTTAGTTTCAGGTTAAATTCGATGATCGAGCCTTTATGTAATTGGCTGTCACAATTTTCGCATGTCTATAAACTACATCATTATAATAACGCTGTTTGTCACTATCAATTTTCGCATCTCGATACACCTTGTCAGTTGAATACCTTTGCTTTTCTCTTTTCAAGATGTTGTCTCCGTTTTTTGTATAGTACTGTTTTTTTAAATTACGTATAACTCGCTTAGAAGGCATCTTCTTACAAAACAAGAAATAATATTTTTATCTAATTAACACTTCTTATAACTCGTATCGAGTATCCATAACCTAACAAAAAATAAAACTAATTTTTAAATTTTCAGGTATTTTGTTAGTTTGAATGAAAAGATTAAAATTATTGCTCAGATATCACAAATATTTTTGCAGTTTACATAATAACTTTAGTGATTCTAAACTGAAAAATAAAATATATAAAAAATGGAATTTTTTGGTCTGAAAATACATAGTCAATCCCACATCGGGTAGTTAGAACCTAACCAAAAATAAAACTAATTTTAGCATTTTAAGGTATTTTTCTAGCTTGTATTGAAATATTCAAACTATTGCTCGAATACCATGGATGTTTTTGCAGTTTACACAAGCTGCAAAGAACGCACAGGCTGATCTTTGTAAATTGAGAAAAATTTTATGAATGTTTTACCGGGATTACGAAAAATATTCAAAATTAAAGATTAAAATTATCTCTGAAAGAATAAATTTTGTTGAAAAGTCAGCTAGAGATGCTTTCGCAAAACTTCATAGTAATATCCAAAAGAAATGTTGCATGTTTAGTGAAAAGCTTCCAAGGTATGGACCGGCAACTGTGGAACAGTTTACAGATATAATGGGAAATCTTATACATCACTGTGAATATATGGAGGCATAATTGTCCTTTACTTAGTTTCAGCTTAAATTCGATGATCGAGCCTTTATGTAATACTAACTACATCCAACGACTATGACGTCATTGATCAATATTGTATATAAAAAATTAAGTTTTCGTAAAAAACAATTAATTATCTCTGAAAGAATAGATTTTGTTGAAAAGTCAGCTACAGATGCTTTCGCAAAACTTCATAGTAATATCCAAAAGAAATGTTGCATGTTTAGTGAAAAGCTTCCAAGGTATGGACCGGCAACTGTGGAACAGTTTACAGATGTAATGGGAAATCATATACATCACTGTGAATATATGGAGGCATAATTGTCCTTTACTTAGTTTCAGCTTAAATTCGATGATCGAGCCTTTATGTAATTATTCAAGCCAAAGGACGGTAAGTTTCCTTTATAGGGATTTCGGACAAGGCGGTTCTAATGGTGTACTTTTTGTTTTGATCTGACTCTTTTTTTTTATCATCCAGGGGTTTTTATATTTCTTAACATTGGACGTGATCGTCTCTTACTAGGTTGCTAGCTACCGCTGCAACCCGGATCAGCTAGAGATGCTTTCGCAAAACTTCATAGTAAATATCCAAAAGAAATGTTGCATGTTTAGTGAAAAGCTTCCAAGGTATGGACCGGCAACTGTGGAACAGTTAACAGATGTAATGGGAAATCTTATACATCACTGTGAATATATGGAGGCATAATTGTCCTTTACTTAGTTTCAGCTTAAATTCGATGATCGAGCCTTTATGTAATACTAACTAAATCCAACGACTATGACGTCATTGATCAATATTGTATATAAAAAATTAAGTTTTTCGTAAAAAATAATTAATTAAAAAAAAATTGAGCACAAATAGCACTAGATCTAGAGATTTCCTTTAAAATGAGTCATTGAACAACTCTCTACGATGTTCCAGTGCCAAGCTATCTGTGGAAAAGAAGAAAGAAAGAAAAAAAAATCCCATTTGTGGAGAATAACGTGGTTGAAGTCAGTTTTCTTGATTTTCAAGCAAATATATTTTCTTTGTTATTCAAGCCAAAGGGCGGCAAGTTTCCTTTATAGGGGGTTTCGGACAAGGCGGTTCTAATGGTGTACTTTTTGTTTTGATCTGACTCTTTTTTTAGGAGTTAGGGGTTTTTATATTTCTTAACATTGGACGTGATCGTCTCTTACTAGGTTGCTAGCTACCGCTGCAACCCGGACATAGGACATCTTAACATAGGACGTGATCTTCTCTTACTTTTTTGCTACCTACCACTGCAATCCAGATATTTTTAGGAGTTATTGGTTATTATGTTTCTTAACATAGGACTTGATCTTCTCTTACTTGGTTGCTAGCTACCTCTGCAACCCGGATTAACAAATATGATTAAAATAATCATCTACATCATTATCCCTTTTTTTCAATTACTATGGGCTACAGATAGTTCCTTAATGTAACTAGCTACCTCTGCAGCCCGGATAATAAACTGATTGCAAACAGGAAAAAGCCTACGGCTTTTTCTTCTTTGAAATAGTAAGAGACGAACCTCAAACAATCAAGTAGCTAACTAATTCCATTGCATGCAATTGTTTGTTATTCCAATGATCGTCTTTTAATGTAAACTACCGCTGCAACCCGGATCTAGGTCTTAGCCATCTCTACAGCCTTGATACTGATGGAAATTATTTAATCCCTATTTATGTTTCAGTTAACATGGGCTAGGTGTCGTTCTTTATTGTATCTTGATTTTCAAGCCAATATTTTTTCTTTGTTATTCAAGCCAAAGGGCGGTAAGTTTCCCTTATAGGGGTTTCGGACAAGGCGGTCCTAATGGTGTACTTTTTGTTTCGATCTGACCCTTTTTTTAGAATTTAGGGGTTTTTATATTTCTTAACATTGGACGTGATCGTCTCTTACTTGGATGCTAGCTACCGCTGTAACCCCGATTTAATATAACCTGACTACAAACAGGAAACAGCCTACTGCTTTTTCTTCTTTGAAGTAGTAAGAGACGACTCTCAAAGAATCAGGCAGCTAACTAAGTCCAACGTATGCAATGGTTTGTTCTTCTAATGATCTTCTTTTAAAATTATTTTATTATGGGCTAAGGTTCGCTCTCTACTGTAATTTTCTTTGTTATTCAAGCCAAAGGGCGGTAAGTTTCCTTTATAGGGTTTTCGAGCAAGGCGGTTCTAATTGGGTACTTCTTGTTTTTATCTGACTCTTTTTTTTAGGAGTTAGGGGTTCTTATGTTTCTTAACATTGGACGTGATCGTCTCTTCCAAGGTTGCTAGCTACCGCTGCAACCCGGATTCCTTATTATAAATTTCAGACCAGGTGGTTCTAATGATGTACTTTTGTTTTGATCTGACTCTATTTTTACGAGTTCTGGGTTTTATATTTCTTAACATTGGACAAATCGTCTCTTACTAGGTTGCTAGCTACTGCTGTAACCCGGATTCACATATATAGTTATGAGAAGCAGCGTGGCCGAGTGGTCCAAGGTGCTGGTGTTAGCCACCAGTCTCTTCGGAGGCAAGGGTTCAAATCTTACCGCTGGTATACGATCATGATTTATGTAAAAAAAATCAAATATCTTTGAAAATCCTGCAGCATGAGAATACATCAAAAATGTAGTTTTTTTGACAAAATTGATTATGTTTTAAAAATTAGTGTTCAGTTTTTAAATTCTAACTAGAAAAATCCCTGAAAACTTAAAAATTAGTTTTGGTTTTGTTAGGTTCTAGCAATTCGACGCGTGATTTTTTGGGTAGTGTAGATCAAATACAACTGGGTCCATCGATTTATACTAGCAAAACATTTTTTAAGTCTGATGAAGATTTAACTGATGTGTCAAAAGTAAGGTTGCAAGTCGACGATTTCGTTTTGGCCTTATTATAATTGGTATGCTGATATAATAATGTGCATATGGCTCTTAAATCCTAGTGCTTTATAGTCCCATATGGTCTAGTAGATAGGATAGCTGGCTCTCACCTAGCAGGCCCTGGTTCGATTTCCGGTGTGGGAAAACTTTTAACTCTATAATCTTCGAACATTAGAAGCTCTAAACATTTTATAATTTATAATGAACCACATCGATTCTTTATGTACTTCAATTACTATGGACGAGAGTTCGTTCTTTAATGTAATTTTCACTAAAGTGCAGATTATGTTCTAGCCTTGGGAAGGCATAGGGGTTTTGAGCCCATCTCATGTTAATTTCTGCTTGTTTTGAGTTTGACTCGATTTTGTTTTGTTATTTTTGTTCGTTTTGGGTTACATTTATTTATCGATGCTGATTTGTGGTGGTTTAATGCTTGCTAGATTATATGATTTTTTTTTTGCTCATTTTTGGTTTAATGGAGTTCTTTACTTTTCTTTGAAAAACTTACTTTGTGGAAAAAGTTTTTTTTTAATTAATCTGAGAGTCAAAAGTGAGTATGTAGCCTGACACCACCAAAGGAATCTATAAAGCTTTTCATAGTCTTACACTAGTTGTGAAATTAGTAAATTTCAGTATACAATTAAAATTATCTTAAAAACATGAGCGGAAAACTAAATATTTTTTAATAACCGTGAAGTAATTGAACAGTATACAGAAATATTGGATTGATTTATCAAGCAGCATTTTGCTCTCACCAACTATAATGCCAATATTGGGTAATATACAGTCTTAAATTGTAAGAAATATGCTTTAGTATCACTTGAAATGAAGATTAAATAAGACATAACATGAACTCTGGAATTCCGATTATTTCTCTCTATACAAGAGTGAATTTCAAGCTATGATACAAATTTTAAAGCTAGTCTATAGTCATAATACTATCAATATGGCATTACTTTGAACTTAACTAATCATGACATGTCTTTTTAAGAATCAAAACGAGAGCCAGTTATTGAACTGAGCCATTCTGCAGAGGTGATGCCAAATTAAACATAAAAAATAAAGACAATCTTAAAATGGATTGTTGCTTTATCTTAAAAGGGATTGATCCTAAAAGGAATTGACAATATTTTGATACTGTAAAAAGTATCCTTAATTGGTTTGCTTTTACTGTACCCAAACTCCTATATTATTTTGTGTTTTCAGTAAAGCGCTAGTTTTGTATAATCATAAAAGCATTTGGAAACATAATTAGTTGATTTATTTGTACTAGTTATATTAATATATATTAAATAGGCTGTGAAGTAATAATTTTTGTCCTTTTTAAATTTCAACTTCACTCTCTACTTCCCTTGGAAAAACTTTGTTTTTTTAAATTAATCTTTGTTCGTGGTTGATTTGAATTTAATGCAGAAACAACGCTGCCATGATCTTTTTTATTATTACAGAATAATGTATGTTCGTTTTAAGGTTTAATGCCGCTTCTTAGTTTCAATTGGAACATTATTTTTAATATAATTTCTAATTATCACCGATCTAGGGGAGATAAGACAGCTCTAGAAATACTGCAAACAACCTTGACAGCTAAGAAAAACTTTCTGTCTATAACATAAAGTTCATTATCAATACTTCACAAAACAATACATGTTTTTCAGGAACGTTTGTTTTTCGATGAGCAAACAGCTGTTTTTACTCGGCCGACGTCGCCTGAAAAAGCCATAATGAAGACATGACTTTATAAATCACCTACTGACGAGCAGAAACTAGAAGGCTACTGCATTTCAAGACAAACCGAAATAATAGTTAACATTCCTGAGTAAGTGTCAAATGAGAATTTTTTTCACTAGGCAGTTTTTTTCAAAACGTGTTTTTTAACTTTTGGTTACTATGGGCGGTGGTTCACTCTTTACTAGGTTGCAGCTACCGCTGCAACCATGACACCTTGCCGGGCATGCTTTAAAAAATGAGCCTAGAGAATGACTGAAACAAAACAACATCAGATACCGATACCGATAGTCCCGATACGGTACATGCGATACCAATACTCCCGATACCATTACGCTATGTCGAAACGCCCGATGGCAAATACAGCCCTTCTCCAGGGACTATGTTGCATGAAAAAGAAGCTCAACGAGTACTTCAGAGATCAAGTAGTTTTCGGCACTATTGATGGTAAGGTCGATGTAGTATCTTTTAGAGAAAAGGCATCCGAGATACTGAACGATTTCTATTACCTAGACAAAGGAAATGATGAAGAAAGTGAAAAACTAAGCTCATTAAAGCAGCCAAAATGATAAAGAATGACATTAAAGGATTATCGGCACAGAAGGAATCGTCCGCCATGGTGCAGGAATTTTCATTTGAACGTGAACTTGAAGACTCCTTACCTTATAGCCTCAATGTTCTTCTGAAGGAGCTGTTTGTTGATGCTAAAGTGTCCTTCATAGTCCTTGCCATCGGCGGCTCCATTGTTTAAGTAGTTCGTCCACGCGAAGTCATCTACCCTCTTCAGATTGGTTTCACGGTTCAGTTAGACCACCATTTCAAATCATAGCTCTTAATCGACACTTTGCACACTCATGGGTTCTGCTCGCCATACGCCGAAGTTCAAAGGTTCAAGCGTTGTGCAGCAGTTGATAGAGGATGCAGTCTTGACGGTGTTACATCTGATAATGCAGATCACGATATATGCACGATTGACGGAAACGGCACTTTCCACGGTATGGCAATTCTAGCATCTGTCACTCCCCCTCTGAAAAACATAGTGGCACCGATCCCAAGAGGGAGTGGCTCTCTAGACGCCGTGACGCTCAAAGGTCGGGTCCTTATTTACCCTTTTCGGATAAGTGAAGCGGTGCTTTCTCAGATTCTGTGGGAGAAAATATCACAGACTATTGTGAATGATTCATTTAAATTCCTTGACCAGCTCTGGTTGTCATCGTGGTTTTTTAAGAGCCCAAGACCTAACTAGAATGGTTTTATGCAATCGGTTTTGTCGCACTCGCTGGACGAAGATGCACAAACCCCATGCGACAAGGCAAGGATTATTTTTTTGTCCATGATCGATCTGCCTCCTAGCAATGAGTATAGACTCAGCCCTATGCTTCATTGATTGTCAGGGGAAGAAGTATGGATTTAAGCCAGTTGTCACATTCGATCAGCCACTTTGGTGGAAGGCAATGAAGATTATCAAGTCCGACGTGTCAAATGAGCTAGACAACGTTATCATCAAACTCGGAGGCTTTCACTTGATGATGAGCTTCGTCGGATGCATAGGGCACCTAATGAACAACAGTGGGCTCAAAGAAATCTGGGAAATAGTATACGCACCGGCAACGGTACCACATATACTCTCTGGGAAAGCAATTTCTAGAGCCATTAAGGCTCACATTCTCGTGAGCTCGGCCTTGAGAAACTCTTCAACGACACTCTTGAGGGGAAAATGTCCCCCAGAGACCTTGACGAAGCACCAGAGCTGGGACTACTGGAAAGTATTATCAACAGAAGATTGAAGACCTACGAGATCACCAAACAGCAAAGATACGGCTGCATTACCTTGACATGGTTGAAAAGCTTCTCAAGTTTATAAGTGCCAGGAGACTGGGTCTATGGGACCTACATTTGCAGGTTGCAGCAGAAATGCTTCCCTACCTAGCCGCATCTGGGCACAACCTTTACGTGAAATCTGTCTGGTTGTACATCCAAGAGATGACTAAACTTCCCAGTCATCACCCAAAAATGTTTCAGATGTTCAGTGAGCAAGGGCACACGATTAGAAGGTCAGATCGGCGCTGGGCCGGCTTCTCACCAGACTTAGTTATTGAACAAGAGCACATGCGAAACCTAAAGACATCGGGAGGACTCACTGTTGGTGGTGGCATGACTGAAGAACAAAGCGTGATTTGGGTACTATCGAGGCCGGCGTGTCTTGAGGTCACCCTGTTGATGCAGAACCTGTTGATTATCGGCTACTCTACAAGCGAGAAGCATCGTGACTAGAGTCTGAACAGACAAACCCGTGACTGTGAAGATACCGCGAAGTTGGTAGATTTCTTCGAAGTGTCATCCCTATTCAAAGGCAACGTACAACTGAGAAACGTTGCAAATGGAGTAACTTCATCTCCAGGCGTGGATGTTGACGAAGCCAAATCTGCTGGGAAGAAAATTTTAGACAAGATGTTAGAAAAGACCTTGAAGGAACACGTCTTTAAAAAGAAAGACCAAGTGACTCTGATGATCGCAAAAAAGTCGGGCTCTTCTGAGGTGGCGCACCTCGACACGGCCCAACTTTTTCAGAGTTTTATTATCGTTGCCCAGAGGTCTAGTCTCAAGGAAGATTATTTCATGTTTTAGCTCTGTACTATTCCTCCTGCTCTTTTCGAAAGAAATGGATTCATGCGAAAGGCCAACAAGCCCGAGCTAGCAAAAGCAGTCTATCAGTCATGTGGGTTTGATGCTCAGTCCTAAAGACCGGTGGGAATTACCAGCTTCGTCTTAGACGGGGGCACCCGTCTCCATCAGATCCCGTGGAAAGTCGCTTCCACATACAAGGCTACCATGTCTTCGTACATTCATTACGTCGAAAAAAAGTATCCCTGTGCAGTTGTCGTCTTCGACGGATACGACGGCGGTCCGTCAATCAAAGATGCATGGATCGGTCGGCCGCGAAGTGTTATTTACCGAAGACATGAATTTTTGCATGAAGAAAGAGGAGTTTCTTTCATGCAAGGAGAACCAATCGCGTTATCTGAAGATTCTTGGAAACGCTCTGGTAGCCAGCGGTTGCGATGTATTTTTTATTCATTTTTTGACATTTTGAAGAAACTAACATAGGATATCGTTTTAGCATTTATATCTGATACAGAAAGACATATCAAACACCAGTTTCGTGATATTTCATTTTTTCAAAAAAAAAAATCAATAAACGAAAACGGCGAAAAAAACAAACTTCGCAACGAGTTAGAGATAAAAAGTTTGGATATGTTGTTCAGCGATTTTTTCTGGTCTGGATAGTGAATAAAGCATTACTTTATCAATTTGTTCCTGGTCAAACAAAGCCCCAGGTGAAGATGGCCTCCCCCCCGGAAGTCTAAAGAAAAGGGCCTGTGGTCACTGCTGATCAAGTCCAGGTCGGTTTCGGAGAAGTGTTGAAGTCCAATTTTGTCATAAAAGAGTGGGAGACTTTAGTCATTCACCCATTCTATGAGAAAAGAGATAAAACCGAATGCAGAATTTTCAACAGAATAAGTCTTATCGACATTGTCTTCAAAATATTCGGGATGATATTCTTGAACCGCTTCAAAGGGATAAGCGAGGAAAGAACCCGAGGAAATCAAGCCGGCTTTCGGCCAGGTAGAGGCTGTACTGATAATATCTTCGTTTTTCACCTCATTATCCAGCAGTTTGAAAGGTACAATCTACCCCTGATCTTGATGTTCCTGGACTTCATTGCCGCCTTCGACTCTGTAACTCGCCAGAAACTTTGGAAGATCCTAGAGAATGACGGAATGCCGCTGAAGTTTGTTGAACTGATGGAGGCATACTATGACCTGTAAGTGAGCCGAGTTCGAGTCTATGGCGAAGAAACTGAAGAATTCCTGGTTGAGTTCGGAGTAAAACAAGGGTGCGTCCTCTCTCCGACTCTGTTCAATTACTGCGTCGATTGGGTGCTTGAAAATGCACTGTCGTCCTATCCAGGAGTTCAGATCGGACAGAATCTTTCACTGACTGACCTCGATTATGCGGATGATGTTGGCCTCCTGTCAGACCCCGTACAAGCTCAAAACATGCTTCACAACGTGGTGGCCTGGGCAGACCTGATCAGCTTGAAAGTCAGCACAGAGAACACGAAATTCATGGCTATTAACCACGACACAGGACCATTCACACTAACTGTCAATCAAGTTCAGTTGGAAAAAATCAACTGTTTTACATACTTAGGCTCCCAAATATGCATTGACGGATCCTCCGACGCTGATATCCAACAGAGAATACAGAAAGCGCAGACAGGAAAGCGCAGGAAGCACAGAAAGCGCAGGTCTTTGCCTCCCTTCAGAAACCCTTATGGAATCGCCGCGAAGTCAGTGTCCGAACGAAAGTGCGAATCTACATGGCACTAGTCCGCACCGTTCTCCTTTACGGATGCGAAACATGGTCGGTAAAACTACAGCATGAGAATACGCAGAAGGTGTTTGAGCATACCTGTCTGCGAAGAATTCTCAGAATACAGCTGCGTGACCGTATCTCCAGCGCGGATCTACGTCGAATGTGCAATATTCTGAGAGATGTTGCGCTCACTATTAAAGAACGCCGTTTGAAATGGTTGGGCCATGTTTTACGGAAGCCGCCAGAATACTTGCCTCGCCAAATACTTCAAGTCGAGCCTATTAGCTCCTGGAAGAGACGCCAAGGAGGACAGAGGAAAAACTGGTGGAACCTGGCCAAATCAGACCTTGAACCCATCGGGGGATTCAGAAAGTTCGGGCACAGATGGTCAACTCAGTGGCTTACTTTTGCAGAGCAGCTGGCATAAGATCGCTCAACATGGTCCAAGAAGGTCTCCAAGATCATCGATGCCGGGCGAGGTGGAAACGCCTGATTCCCGCCACAAGTACAAGTAAGTAAGTATTACTATACAGTTCGTTACCACGAATTGTTTGATGATTACAAACAACTTTCTTTGAAATAGTAAGAGACGAACCTAAAACAGTCAAGTAACTAACTAAGTCCAATGTATGCAATGGTTTGTTATTCCAATACTCGTATCTTAATGTAAAAAAAGAAAATAAAATAGCCGTTGAGTCAGAATACAGCCGGAGCTACTACTTTTTTTGATTTTCCTGCCAAAATACTTCCCTTGCTCTTAAAGCCAAGAGACAGAAATTTTCCTATATAGGGGTTTTGGACAAGGCGATTCTAATGTTATACTTATTTTTGATGTGACTCTATTTTTATTTTCTATTTTTAAAGTATCCAGGTTACAGCGCTAGCTAGTTATGAACAGTAGCCTATTTCAGATATCACACAGTTCGTGGTAATGAACTGTATAGTTAGAGCGACTCTTCTCAATAGTAACTGAAAATCTAAAAAAAACTGATTTTTAATTATCCGGGTTGCAGCGGTAGCTAGCAAACTAGTAAGAGACAATCACGTCCAATGTTAAGAAATATAAAAACCCATAACTTCTAAAAAAAAGAGTCAGATCAAAACTAAGAGACAAATATTCCGATCCTAATAGCAAATTACTTTCTTTTTTTGATGTTAAAATTGAATCAGATGATTTTTTTTTATTTATTCTCCCTATTTTAATTTCATTGAAAAAGATATTAAATTGTTTAGGGACAATATAAATGAAGAGCTATTCACTCGATCGTTACCCCAGTGTTTTGAAAGTAAAACCTTCTTAGCAGAATGACAAGTTTATCTCCACAGGACCTTGGTAACTGCTGAAACAAATATACCATTCAGTATATGGTGTCTAAGATTTAATAAAAAAGTGTGAAAATTATCCCATACGATTTTGGAGCAATTAACTTTTTCTTCTCCCTTATTATTTTATAGAATAAACTAAGTAAGAAAACATGTATTTTCCGTTAAAAAATGTCTAGTAAAGAACGAACTCCAGCCAATAGTAACTAATTTAAAAACAAATATAAAATTTTTTATTTCTATTTATATTTCTTAACATTGGACGTGATCGTCTCTTACTAGGTTGCTAGCTACTGCTGCAACCCGGATCAATAGACCATTTCAGTTATAACATGGGATAGAGGTCGTTACACATTTACTAATAAGGACGATCATCAACTCCTGACAAGGAAGATAGAAGTTCGAGTCGCTCTACAGTATCAGTACCTAGCCGTCATTGCATTGGCTACTTGGTCTTTCCTCCTAGATTTCAAGTGTTTTCAGCCAAATATCAATTGCTTCGATGTTCTTTTTTCTTGTTCTGTTCAGTTTTTAATTCTTCAATGACGACATTGAAGAGGGAAGAGACGTGCGGGTTTTCCTGTCAGTTCTAGTTGGTGTTGATTGCTTGTGAAACATTCTTGTCTTGAGGGGATGACTTCTGAATGCAAGGCTGAGAATCTAACGGAGAAGAAAAAGGTGAAATAAGAGTAGGTAAAGGAGGAGGAGAAGGTGCTAGAGTAGAAGAGCTGGTGTAGAATTGTCCTGCGCCTTTTCAGGTCCAAACTTTTTCAGCGTTGTTTCGAGGTCTATCCTCTTTTGGGTAACTAACCTTATGCTGCGTCGGCTCTAATAAAATTTGATCACAATAAACTGAAACAATCTGTTCATCTTTAATATCAGCAGTAGGAGTTTTGTTATTCCAATATGCTTCTGGGATAGGGTCTGGCTCTTCGTTTGGCCCATAGAACATTACTGTCCAACCCACCCATTTTCCTCTACACTGCAAAAATACTGGAGCAATAGTAGTCACTAAGCCACCCACACTCGACTTTCGCTGAACTTCGACGGCTAAAGGGTTCTTTTCTAGGGTGAATGGTAAACGATAAGAAAAGACTATCAACGATTCCTAATGGTGTATCACCAAAAGCAGTATCGTTTGCAAATATATTAGCTTCTGCTTGATTCTAGTCAGCATGTATAATTCTTGATACCTTTCTATTATTATCAAAAACCATTTTATTTTTAATTACAAAAGACACTAGATGCAACAATATCCTTTAAAATAATCCATTATTCAGTTCTCTAAGATTTTCCAGTGTCTAGCTAGCTGAGGAGGAAAAAACGAAGACCAAAAATATGCCATATGTGCAGAATATCGTGGCTTCAGCCACTTTTCTTTATTTTCAAGCCAGTATATTTTCCTTGTTGTTCAAGCCAAGGGACTGTAAGTTTTCCTATATAGAGTTTTGGACAAGGTAGTTCTAATAGTATACTTCAAAACTTCAAAACTTTCAAACTTCAAAACTAATACTTCAAAACAAAACTGTTTTGATCTGACACTCTTTTTAGGAGCTTTGGTTTTTTTTAGCTTTTACTATGGGGCGTGATCGTCACTTACTAGGCTGCTAGCTACCGCTTCAACCCGGATATTAAAATAATCATGTATATAATGATTGCTTTTATTACTTCAATTACTATAGGGAACAGTTCGTTCTTAAATGTAACTATCGCTGCAACGCGGAACAGGAAAAAGCCTAAGGCTTTTTCTTCTTTGAAATAGTAAGAGACGAAGCTAAAATAGTTAAACTAAATCCAATGTATCCAATGGTTTCTTATTCCAATGATCGTCTTTTCATGTAAATTTTAATTTATGATATAGTGGTGCAAATGGCTAGCACGATCGGTCATTAACCGAAAAGTTGGTGGTTCAAGCAAAGTCGGGGTCGATTTGTTTTTTTTTGATGTTCAGCTATCAAAAAATACTAATTATATTATTTTTCTCTTATTTATGGTTGGTTAATAATTAAGTTAATATTGGTTACAGTTTTTTACTTAATTTAATAAAATAAAACTCATTTAAACATTTTTAGGAGTGTATCTAATTTCTTTTCATGAAGTGAAATTTTTACTAAATATCCTAAATATTTTTGCGGTTTACAAAGTTTTACAGTTTTGCTTGTACCGTCAGAGACTCATCAAATAGAAGTTACATAAATGACATGATACTAAATTTGTTAATACACAAAAAAATTATAGAAGGGATCGGTCTGGTTAATTATAAATCGGGATTATGTAAATTTCAGCGGTATCATAACTGTAGAGATGGTTACATTAAGGAAGGAACTGTATCCTATAGTAACTGAAGTAATAATAGTAATCATTATATAGATGATTATTTTAATTATACTCCTTAAGATTTATATTGAAGAACGAAATGTTGCCCATAGTAAATGATAAATATCTTACAAGTACTAATGTAAATCTTGAGAATCTATGATAGTAAAGTGACTATAGTAAAGATCGATTCTTTTTTTTGTTTAGACCAGGGCACTTCATATTGAATCCGGGTTGCAGCGGTAGCTAGCAACCTAGTAAGAGACGATCACGTCCAATGTTAAGAAATGTAAAACCCATAGCTCCTAAAAAAAGAGTCAGATCAAAAAAAAAGTACACCATTAGAATCGTCTTTTCCGAAACCCCTGTATAGAAAACTTTCTGTCCCTTGGCTTGAATAGCAAGAGAAATATATTGGCTTGAAAATCAAGATAAGTGGCAGCTAACTACAACATTCTGCCTAAACGGCATATTTTTTTCTTTCTCTTTTTTTTCTTTTCTACAGATTTGCTTGGCACTGGAACATCGTAGAGAATTGTTCAATGGCTCATTTAAAAAAAAATTAATTGGGTTAAAAATCTTTTGTAACTAAAATAAATTATTTGTGAAAGCCTACGCCTTTTTCTTCTTTGGAGTAGTAAGAGACGACTCTCAAAGAATCAGGCAGCTAACTAAGTCCAATGTATGCAATGTTTTGTTCTTCTAATGATCGTCTTTTAATGTAAAACATGTACAAAGATGTATTAACCAATTTAATATCATGACTTATATATTATTTATATATTATAAGTCTCTGATAGTACAGTGGTCACTATCGCTGTTAGTCATTCGGAAGACATGGGTTCGATTCCCCGTCAGAAATTTGTTGAAGAACGAATTGTTGCCCATAGTAAATGATAAATATCTGAAAGAGAATAAATTTTAACACTAAAAACTGCATTTCTTATGTCTTTTCATACTGCAGTCTTTTCAAAGATATTTGATTTTTGTACATAAATCATAATCGTATACCAGCGGTAAGATTTGAACCCACGCCTTTAACATTGGACGTGATTGTCTCTTACTAGGATGATCGTCTCTTACTAGGAGGATAGCTACCACTGCAACCCAGATTATGTGAACCCTGATACACACAGGAAAAAACCCTACGGCTTTTTCTTCTTTGGAGTAGTAAGAGACGACTCTCAAAGAATCAGGCAGCTAACTAAGTCCAATGTATGCAATGGTTTGTTCTTCTAATGATCGTCTTTTAATGTAAAACATGTACAAAGACGTATTAACCAATTTAATATCATGACTTATATATTATTTTATTATAAGTCTCTGATAGTACAGTGGTCACTATCGCTGTTAGTCATGCGGAAGACCTGGGTTCGAGTTCCTTTCAGAAAGTTTTTTTAATATATTGAATTTAAAGTAGTATCTCTTAAATTTACAATTTAAAAAAGTAACTCAGTTTCCATACCTATTAGCTAAATATAACAATTTTAATATAAATTAATAAAGGCAAGAGGTCGTTCTTTATTATAACCACAAACCTCCAATCATGAGGCACACTTTCATCCGTCGTGCTGTAGTAAGGTATTCATTGATTTGATTCTTCCACAAAACTGTGTATATACTTATAAAGTTGCTCCTTTTTTAGGAGCTATGGGTTTTTATATTTCTTAACATTGGACGTGATCGTCTCTTACTAGGTTGCTAGCTACCGCTGCAACCCGGATTTAGTTACTATGGGTTGGAAGTTTGTTCTTTACTGTAAAAAAAGAAAAAGCCTATTGTTTTTTTTAATTGGAATAGTAAAAGATAACCTGGCTACAAACTACGATAATGACATCATTGATCAATCTTTACACGAAATTACAATCTTATTTTAGTTACTATGTGTTGGAAGTTTGTTCTTTGCTGTAACTTTACCAGGTTTCAGCCATCTCTACAGCCTTGATACCAATTTAACTTACGTAATTTCCATCTATATAAATGACTAGACCCATCCTTCAAATTAGTCTAATGGTGTTCTTTGTAGTTCAATTACTAAAGGATATAGTTTTTTCGCTAATATAACTCCTAACTAAATTTAACAGCTTTAGCATGAATTAATATAGGCAAGAGGTCGTTCTTTATTATGAAAATCTCTTAGAAATAATTTATTTTAGTTACTAAATATTTTTAACCCAGTTAATAACCTTTAAAATGAGCCATTGAACAACTCTCTACGATGTTCCAGCGCCAAACTATCTGTGGAAAAGAAAGAAAGAAAAACAGGCCGTTTAGGCCGAATATTGTAGTAGCTGCCACTTTTTTTATTTCAAGCCAATATATTTCCATTGCTGTTCAAGCTAAGGGACAGAAATTTTCCTATACAAGGGTTTTGGTCAAGGTGGTTCTAATGGTGTACTTTTTGTTTTGAGCAGAATTGATAGTATTTAGACGATTAGCCTCATTATATCTGTAAAATATAAAAATTCCGTTTCTTAGAATTTCGGTCACTATTGAGACGAGTCGCTCTTACTATACAATTTTAGGATTTATGGATATTTCTTAACATTGGACGTGATCGTCTCTTACTAGGTTGCTAGCTACCGCTGTAACCCCGATTTAATATAACCTGATTACAAACAGGAAACAGCCTACGGCTTTTTCTTCTTTGAAGTAGTAAGAGACGACTCTCAAAGAATCAGGCAGCTAACTAAGTCCAACATATGCAATGGTTTGTTCTTCTAATGATCGTCTTTTAATATAATTTTATTATGGGCTAAGATTCGCTCTTTACTGTAATTTTCTTTGTTATTCAAGCCAAAGGGCGGTAAGTTTCCTTTATAGGGTTTTCGAGCAAGGCGGTTCTAATTGGGTACTTCTTGTTTTTATCTGACTCTTTTTTTTAGGAGTTAGGGGTTCTTATATTTCTTGACATTGGACGTGATCGCCTCTTACTAGGTTGCTAGCTACCGCTGCAACCCGGATTCCTTATTATAAATTTCAGACAAGGTGGTTCTAATGATGTACTTTTGTTTTGATCTGACTCTATTTTTACGAGTTCTGGGTTTTATATTTCTTAACATTGGACAAATCGTCTCTTACTAGGTTGCTAGCTACTGCTGTAACCCGGATTCACATATATAGTTATGAGAAGCAGCGTGGCCGAGTGGTCCAAGGCGCTGGTGTTAGCCACCAGTCTCTTCGGAGGCGAGGGTTCAAATCTTACCGCTGGTATACGATCATGATTTATGTAAAAAAATCAAATATCTTTGAAAAGCCTGCAGCATGAGAAGACATCAAAAATGTAGTTTTTTTGACAAAATTGATTATGTTTTAAAAATTAGTGTTCATTTTTTAAATTCTAACTAGAAAAATCCCTGAAAACTTAAAAATTAGTTTTGGTTTTGTTAGGTTCTAGCAATTCGACGTGTGATTTTATGGGTAGTGTAAATCAAATACAACTGGATCCATCGATTCATACTATCAAAACATTTTTTAAGTCTGATGAAGATTTAACTGATGTGTCAAAAGTAAGGTTGCAAGTCGACGATTTCGTTTTGGCCTTATTATAATTGGTATGCTGAAATAATAATATGCATATGGCTCTTAAATCCTAGTGCTTTATAGTCCCATATGGTCTAGCCGATAGGATAGCTGGCTCTCACCTAGCAGGCCCTGGTTCGATTTCCGGTGTGGGAAAACCTTTAACTCTATAATCTTCGAACATTTTTAGCTCTAAACATTTTATAATTTATAATGAACCACATCGATTCTTTATGTACTTCAATTACTATCGACGAAAGTTTGTTCTTTAATGTAATTTTCACTAAAGTGCAGATTATGTTCTAGCCTTGGGAAGGCATAGGGGTTTTGAGCCCATCTCATGTTAATTTCTGCTTGTTTTGAGTTTGACTCGATTATTTTTTTTAATTTCTGTTCGTTTTGGGTTACATTTATTTATCGATGCTGATTTGTGGTGGTTTAATGCTTGCTAGATTATATGATTTTATTTTTGCTCATTTTTGGTTTAATGGAGTTCTTTACTTTTCTTTGAAAAACTTACTTTGTGGAAAAAGTTTTTTTTTAATTAATCTGAGAGTCAAAAGTGAGTATGTAGCCTGACACCACCAAACGAATCTATAAAGCTTTTCATAGTCTTACACTAGTTGTGAAATTAGTAAATTTCAGTATACAATTAAAATTATCTTAAAAACATGAGCGGAAAACTAAATATTTTTTAATAACCGTGAAGTAATTGAACAGTATACAGAAATATTGGATTGATTTATCAAGCAGCATTTTGCTCTCACCAAGTATAATCCCAATATTGGGTAATATACAGTCTTAAATTGTAAGAAATATACTTTAGTATCACTTGAAATGAAGATTAAATAAGACATAATATGAACTCTGGAAATCCGATTATTTCTCTCTATACAAGAGTGAATTTCAAGCTATGATACAAATTTTAAAGCTAGTCTATAGTCATAATACTATCAATATGGCATTACTTTCAACTTGTTTACAAACTAATCATGACAAGTCTTTTTAAGAATCAAAACGAGAGCCAGTTATTGAACTGAGCCATTCTGCAGAGGTGATGCCAAATTAAACATAAAAAATAAAGACAATCTTAAAATGGATTGTTGCTTTATCTTAAAAGGGATTGACTCTAAAAGGAATTGACAATATTTTGATACTGTAAAAAGTATCCTTAATTGGTTTGCTTTTACTGTACCCAAACTCCTATATTATTTTGTGTTTTCAGTAAAGCGCTAGTTTTGTATAATCATAAAAGCATTTGGAAACATAATTAGTTGATTTATTTGTACTAGTTATATTAATATATATTAAATAGGCTGTGAAGTAATAATTTTTGTCCGTTTTAAGTTTCAACTTCGCTCTGTACTTCCCTTGGAAAATTTTGTTTTTTTAAATTAATCTTTGTTCATTTTTGATTAAAATTTAATGCAGAAACAACGCTGCCATGATATTTTTTATTTATACAGAATAATGTATGTTCGTTTTAAGGTTTAATGCCGCTTCTTAGTTTCAATTGGAAAAATATTTTTAATATAATTTCTAATTATCAAAGATCTAGGGGAGATAAGACACCTCTAGAAATACTGCAAACAACCTTGACAGCTAAGACAAACTTTCAGTCTATAAAATAGAGTTCATAATCCATACTTGACAAAACGATGTATGTTCCTCCGGAACATTGGTTTTTCGATTAGCAAAAAGTTGTTTTAATCGGCTAACTTTACCTGAAAAAGCCATAATGAAGACATGGCTTTATAAATCACCTACTGACGAGCAGAAACTAGAAGGCTACTGCATTTCAAGACAAACCGAAATAATAGTTAACATTCCTGAGTAAGTGTCAGATGAGAATTTTTTTTCACTAGGCAGTTTTTTTCAAAACGTGTTTTTTAACTTTTGGTTACTATGGGCGGTGGTTCGCTCTTTACTAGGTTGCAGCTACCGCTGCAACCATGACACCTTGCCGGGGCATGCTTTAAAAAATGAGCCTAGAGAATGACTGAAACAAAACAACATCAGATACCGATACCGATATTCCCGATACGGTACATGCGATACCAATACTCCCGATACCGATACGCGATGTCGATACGCCCGATGGCAAATACAGCCCTTCTTCAGGGACTATGTAGGATGAAAAAGAAGCTCATCGAGTACTTCAGAGATCAAGTAGTTTTCGGCACTATTGATGGTAAGGTCGATGTAGTATCTTTTAGAGAAAAGGCATCCGAGATACTGAACGATTTCTATTACCTAGACAAAGGAAATGATGAAGAAAGTGAAAAACTAAGCTCATTAAAGCAGCCAAAATGATAAAGAATGACATTAAAGGATTACCGGCACAGAAGGAATCGTCCGCCATGGTGCAGGAATTTTCATTTGAACGTGAACTTGAAGACTCCTTACCTTATAGCCTCAAGGTTCTTCTGAAGGAGCTGTTTGTTGGTGCTAAAGTGTCATTCATAGTCCTTGCCATCGGCGGCTCCATTGTTCAAGTAGTTCGTCCACGCGAAGTCATCTACCCTCTTCAGTTTGGTTTAACGGTTCAGCTAGACCACCATTTCAAATCAAAGTTCTCAATCGACACTTTGCACAGTCAAGGGTTCTGCTCGCCATACTCCGAAGTTCAAAGGTTCAAGCGTTGTGCAGCAGTTGATAGAGGATGCAGTCTTGACGGTGTTACATCTGATAATGCAGATCACGATATATGCACGATTGACGGAAACGGCACTTTCCACGGTATGGCAATTCTAGCATCTGTCACTCCCCCTCTGAAAAACATAGTGGCACCGATCCCAAGAGGGAGTGGCTCTCTAGACGCCGTGACGCTCAAAGGTCGGGTCCTTATTTACCCTTTTCGGATAAGTGAAGCGGTGCTTTCTCAGATTCTGTGGGAGAAAATATCACAGACTATTGTGAATGATTCATTTAAATTCCTTGACCAGCTCTGGTTGTCATCGTGGTTTTTCAAGAGCCCAAGACCTAACTGGAATGGTTTTATGTAACCGGTTTTGTCACACTCGCTGGACGATGATGCAC